>NC_142942.1:5488705-5496205 GCF_046866305.1 Octopus bimaculoides | reverse complement strand
TTGTTATTTGATGTGTGTTATTATAAAATCTTGACAATTTCCTTTGTACTAAATGTTGCTTAAAAGGGCAGATTTTTATACTTTTCTTTTTTTATGGATTTTTGAATATTAGGATGTCTTTTGAAGTTACTTCACCTGAAGAGTGTCCTCATTATGAGTGGTATTTATCTTGATCGATTCATTGTAGATTGGCCAGATATTTCCCACTGTTATGTGACCATGAAACGCGCGTAGACTTTCTTCCACTTAGTCCAATATTTCATAGATTTTATGTATTACAAATTTTCCCTTGAATTAAAAAAATTTTAGACTAGTATTTTGTATAGTACGCTTTTCTTGATGGTGTCTGATCTCCTTCATCGTGTGTTTTACACCATGGTGGTTCTTCTCTAAATTATAAAAATATTTTTCATTAAAATATTTTTTAGTTAATTTTATATTATCAAATTTTAATTCGTTGTAAGTACGCATTTTTCAATTATCCTAACATTATGATATATATATATATATATATATATATATATATATATATATATATATATATATATACATCCTGTAAATAATAATAATAATGGTCTTTTTATATAACCTTAAAGCTTATGGCGATCACCGTACAATGACTAAGGAAAATAGTCTAATAAGGGGCATATAAGCCCTCGACAGTAAAAAGAAGGCTTTCCTATCCGTGCGGACAGGAGAGATTTGTTTTTTTTTTTTTCTGTCGAGGGTTTATAAGCCCTTTTATTAGACTACTTTCCTTAGTCATTGCACGGTGATCACCATAATCTTTAAGCTTGTATAAAAAATCATTCGCCCCGAAAGTATATATATATATATATATATATATATATATATATATATATATATATACTATGTGTATATATATCTGTACCCATACACACACGCACACACATAAACACACACGTAACTATGACGTTTAAACATCGTATGTTTGCAAATTGCACACACTCTGCATTACATTTTCCGATTCCATTTGGAATTGACAGTATCTTCACAGGTTGGAATGTTTGGGGTGTTTGTGTGTAATTTTCGCTTTCTGATGGCAAAATCTGCATTGGTTCTCCTGCTTGACAGTATCACCTGCTAACTTGGCACTGTATACGATTAACGTGGCCGGATTTGACAGCAAATAGTAGAGAGACATACCATTTAATTCGGATTTTTATAATGTTTTAGTATAATAGTTTTATGTCTACCAGAATAAATAGAACTCTCAATGACACACGATAATGTCTATGATACGGCGGCGCTTGAGTGTTGTCTCGATAGTTTTATTGTTAGAATACAAATTATGATACATTGTATCAAATGGGCATTGATACCAAGTCTACTTCTTATTGCACGATATTCCCAACATGCGTTCACGGCCGTATTTCAACCCAGGTCACCTGAGTGATAATCTGGCCTTCCTTCACAAACATTTTACACTCACAGTATGTCATCCAACACATCATACCCCCATCTGGTATCTCTTTATCCCATTAATACATCGGATTCTGTTTTGTTGAACTGTAGAATTTTGTATTACAACCGACAAAATCTTTCTGAATCATGCAATTATCTTCTTTCGTTGACTAATAACGTATCTCTTTTCCTCGTTTATTCGGTTTCTCATTTCCAGAGACTTTGCATGCATCCTTTTTGCCCATCACTTAGAACTCTCTAAAAACCTCTTTTTGCTAACAAAGTTCCCTGCAGTTATTTTTTCCTATAGAGTTCACTAGAAACATCACCTTCTATTCAGCGCGGTAGTGCAGGATAAGGGCGGCCGTTCAGTGTGAACGTTGTTTATCTCAGTACCCCAACCTATCTGGTCTTTTTTTAATCACTATGCGCAGTTGTGTATTAATATTTGTATTCTCATTGTTTCTTCGATTTCTGTCGTCATTCATTGATTCATTAGATTTGCTGCTGATTTCAGTCACAATAATGTGACCATACTGCAGCATCGTGTATATTATTTTTGAAATGTCATGTGAATTAAAACTATATTGATTTTTTTTTTTTTTTTGCCACAGTACAGTGAATATACTTCATAGCATGACAAAATTATTTGAATTAACAGTTATTATCATATCTAATTTATTGAAGCTGAAACATGAAAGTTTGTTGGTTCCAAATGTATTTTAGATTAGAATAAAAAGACATAAAGAGACGGGGATTCGCAAAAACGAGAGATAGACATAGAGAAAAAGTTAAATATGAAACGATAGAAAGTGTGAAATACAATCAATAAGTACCAGTTGAGTACTGGGTCGATGTAACTGACCATTCTCATCCCCCAAATTTCAGCCCTTGTGCCTATAGTAGTAAAGATAATTAATATTATTTGTGAAGGCGGTGAGCTGACAGAATCGTTATCACACCAGTATTTCGCCCATTCTGAGTTCAAATTCCATTAACTTTGCCTTTCATCATTTCGGGGCTGATAAAAGTACCATCTCAGTTGATATAATTATAAGCTGAGTACTGGGATCGATGTAATGAAATATCCCTCTCACTCAAATTTCAGGCCTTGTGCCTATTGCAGAAAGTATTATTAATATTATTTGTCAGTCGGTGAGCTGACAGAATCTCTAGAACACCGGACAAAAGACTTACGACATTTCGTCCGTCTCTATGTCAAGGCGGTGAGCAGGTATAATCGTTAGCACACCGGGCAAAATGCTTAGCTACTTTTCGCCTTGAACCATAATTTTAAACCATTGTGAATAATATCTGTATTATATTGATTATTATTTGACAGCTGAAATATCGACTGACATATGTTCATATAACCATTAGCTGTACTCATCATACAATGCCCTATTTATCCTGACTAAATTAAAACATAAAAACACAGAGGCATCTGATATTTTTTTGTCCTTGCGACCATTGTGAGGTACCGTCTTGGAAAATGTCAGTGAAAAGAATCGGCCCCAGTACTTATTTTTGTTTTTAAAAGATACTGCATGTTCTATCGGTCTCTTCTCCGATAGAATAAGCACGAACACAATTTGTCAAGAGATGTTGAGGAACAAAACAGACGCATAGACGCTCACACATGCATACATACACAAACACGCGCGCTCGCACATATACCGTCAGTAAATATTAAATCCGAAAGAGAAGCGCGCTCTGAGTTATAGAGCAGTAGAGTAATTAGTTAGATAAAGATAGTTGTAACCGGTCTATGGGGTTGCCCTGGGTTTCCCATCCACAGAGCACTTAGCCTTACACCACCTCTTCAAATCCTAATGGCTGGTGTCCAATAACCTCTCTTCAAACTGGAGAAAGAAAATACCTCCTGGCTAGTTGTCGAAAACATGGACGAAGGAGAAGAGTTAAGCGCAAGGGAATGTCTCCCTTAGACCGCTATTAGTAATCAACCACGTTGGCTTGTAGATCCCAAGACTTCAACAGGAATCTCCTGAAGCTTATGCAGATTCCATCCAGGAATTTAAGATGTTATCCGAGTTCTTTAATATTCTCGTCCGTTCAGTTGTGCACAGCTTGCAACGCTTGCTCCCGTTGGTGTAGAGCTCGAGTATTAATGAAAATGACTTGTGGAAGGAGATTTTTAGACTTCATTAGTCTATTATGACATACGCTTCAGCGTCCCACATGTTCATTTGTGATGACACATTTGCATCCGTAGGATACTATTAAATATTATTTACTGTATCTATGAATCTTCGGTATATATATATATAGCGTAGAGACATGCACAAAAGTCATAGATGTTAGAAATGACATTTCATAATATCCTACGGATGTGAAAATATCAGTACAAATGAACAGATCTAAAAATATCTGAATGGTCTAAAAATGTCCATCCACAAGTCATTTTCGCTATTACTGAATTTATCATACGCTGTAAAGAGTTCCGCATATATAACAATCCCATAGGATTTACTCTACTCTGGAAGACAGAAATAACAAGAAGCATAGGATCTTTTACGAGTGCACTCAGAGACATTTGCCCTAAAAGTATATATATAGAAAGAAGGGGTGCATTTCAAAGCAGGAAAAAGTATAGGAGAATTTGTTTTTGAAAATGCACATGAACTTGAAAAACTTGTAATTGTTTTTGAATAAATTTATTTACATATATACCAAACTAGTTTCAAAAAGTTTTCGTTTATCAAGGGTATGAACATATGGGATTTTACAGACAAAAATCGGGCACTGTGATGGAACGAGGGTAGCTTCTGCTTTTACCTACCTTGTTATGGCATAACAGTATGTATGGCATAACAGTTTAAATATACGAGACAGCTTCTAAAAACATTTACTCACGAACTAGAAACGCTACCTGGATGATAGCTTCATTCTGTGGTCGCATAAACTTGAGCAACTCTTAGAATTCAAGAAATTAATCAACAGCATTAACCACAGTACCCAGACAAACAGCTGCTCTTCCTGAACACCTTAATTATAAAAAGAGATACTGAAATTAAAACCGACATCTTCTTCAGACCAACGGACTCAAAACAATATCTTCTATTCTCTTCCTGAAACCCAAAACATACTAAAATTAATATACCGTTCATTTTAGTAAGAAGAATTTGCACGATTGCATAAAATCCCGAAACCCAAGATAAACGACTCCAAAAACTTAAAAACACATTACTAGAAAGAAAATACTCCGCTAGTTTAATCAAAAACGGAATAGAACGTGCAAAAACGATAACCATACAAGACTTACAGCAAACAAGAAAACCCCCATGACACACTTGAAACTTTATCTTACGCATCAACACACAATTCGAGGAACATAGAGTCATACACCATCATCCACCAAACGTACCCACTCCTCATGAATGGCCAGTTAGTGAAGAATGCACTGGAAACACATAGGATTATTATAAGCAAGAGACAACCGCAATCCGTAAACAAGTTACTCACCAGCGTCAAATTACCCACCAAAAATACAACCCCAGTCAAGAAATGCAACCACCCTAACTGCGGGACTTGCGTCGACCTCATGGAGGGCTCAACATTTAAATCTAAGTCAGGTCACTTTTTCCAGAAAACTTTTTCCATAAAAAAATCACTTCACCTGTGCATCTATGAACTTAATCTATACTCTCAAACGCGGAGGATATGATGTAGACTGCATAGGTCAAAATAGTTACCCTTGAGGAACAGACTCAGAGGACAGAAAATAAATCCGGAACCCTACGACCAGGAAAATTCCCGTAAGCAAACATCTAGACTAATTCCCTGTTAACATGAACTCGAAATACCAAATCTTCCCTCTCTAACAATGCACTGGAAAGACTTCAACCCAATTCCGATTGAATAAAGAAAGCACATTCATTAAAAAATATAAACCACGGCTAAATATCCTTTAGAAAGAAGAAAAAATCAGCAAAAAGAAAAAATTCTATTTCTCCATAAAAAAAAGCAACCAGATACAGCAGACATAATACAATAACTTTAGTAAGTCTTCCTCTCGGGCTTCGAAACGGCAGCTCTAAACCACCATACAATAACACCATACAAACACCAGTTGCAGACGTCACCTAGTTCCAGACCAATAAAATTTTACATCCGATCAGAACCGGACTCACAGAAAAAAAAATAAATAAAAAAGACCCTTTAAAAGAGTCAACCTGCCAGAACGGTTGATGACCATTCCCTACAATGAAGTCAGCCAGCTAGAACACCAACTTGACCAAAAGAAAGAATGAGACGTTATCAGAATTATAACAAATAAAAAATTAGATTCCTTCACGGAAGAAAAAAAAAACATAAATACACTGATTCCAAAACACTCCGTTACAAGCGAAGAACCCTGTACGCGATGTTTAAAAAAAGAATCACACGCATGATGACAGAAATTGTAACAAAACCCTCCTTTTTACACTCTTCTTATTTTTCTCTCTCTTAACTCAGTTTGGTTGAACTATTTGTGATTAACGTTTTTTCAATATTTTTTGCCGATTATTTTTGATATTATCGAATTTTGTGAACATTTAATCATTTAAGATTGTTTTCTGCTTCGCAGTTTAACATTTTTTAAATCCCATACCTTTATGCCATAGAAACAAAAAATTGTTCAAACTAGTTTGCTATATATGTAAATAAATGTATTAAAAAACACAAGCTTTTCAAATTCAGGCGCATTTTCAAAAACATATTCTCATGTGTGTGTGTATGTGTGTGCATACATATATATTTTTTCTAGATAACTTGCTAGCGTTCCCCTTCATAATATACGCGATTATCACATTCGGTTAAAATGGCTTATTGATGTGTTTTGTTTCTCTTTTCCTTGACGAGATGATTGCGTAGTTTTACATGATTTTTATTCCCTCCGGAAATAACCTCAGTATTTTTTCAAAGCATATATTGGAAGTATAAATGATTTGAATAACACCTGCGGTTGACTCTATTTCTTGATTTATCCATGTGACACAAAAAACATTTCTCTTAACCCTGGAATTTCTACATTTATCAGTAGGCTGTAATATCCTTGGTACTTATGTGAATGTTTGCTACCCTGGTAATTATCTATTCATTTTTTCCGTGTTATTTGTAGGCATTGAAAAGATGCACACACATACATACATATATGTATATATATATATATATATATATATATATATATATATACATACCAGAGTATGCACATAAAAGCGAAATAAGGTGGAAAAAAATAGTACTCAAATACCAGAGGTAGAGTAATGTGCTTTATTAAAACGCACCAAAAATATCACAAAAACGGTTAGAGTTTCACGTTCCCGTTCGTCGGACACGCTTGTTTAGAATCCTAAACAAAACTGTCCGACGAAAGGGATCGTGAAACTCTGAGTAATAGTTTTTGTGATATTTTGCTGCTTTTTAATAATATATATATATATATATATATATATATATATATATATATATATATATATATGTGTGTGTGTGTGTGTGTGTGTGTGTGTGTGTGTGTGTATGTGTGTGTGTGTGTGTGTGTGTGTAAATATGTATGTACATATATATGTGTATATATCTATATATGTATATACATCTATACAGTGGCGCCATTAATTTATGAACGCTACTATACTAATGTTAAAATGGCATTTGTTTATATCTTCACGATCGGGAGCAGAATGCCCTATCCACTAACCCACGCGCTTTCCTATATAAGTATGTATGTGTGTGTTTGTGTGTGTGTGTGTGTGTGTGTGTGTGTGTGTTTGTGTGTGCGTGCGCGCGTGTGTGTGTGTGTGTGTACGGAACGAAACAAACAGTGATGTGTATAAAAATAAGCTTATTACAAGCTCCATTATGCTTGAAGCATATTGTGTATTGGAAGCCGTGAGAAAGCAAATGCACATTTGAACTGGTAAGGCGGTTACATATATATAATCAGTGTGGCTGCTTGATTCTCTGGAGACTGTTAGAATGATGTGCATGCCTTTGATGAGAACCCAATAATGTTCAAGATTGTTCATCATTTTCTTCACTCTGCTGAGAAATGGCTAAAATTTGCCCAGTTTATAA
>NC_142942.1:5481205-5483705 GCF_046866305.1 Octopus bimaculoides | reverse complement strand
AGGCCGTGTAGGAAGATGAATGGAGGCATATCGTCGCCATGACTAGTGATCACTCGAAACATCATGATGTTGACTGGATGTTTGATTTTTATCACTTTCCGTACATGCATTCAGGTTGCGCTATCCTCAGATTGACACCCAAACATTCTGAAATGTTCGTATTAGGGCTTCCAGCGCTATTGCCGAACAGTACAGCATTTCGTTTCCAAATATCTGGCCTAGTAATTGACCTCATGGTGCTGTTTTCCTCACAAACGGTACCCAACGGATCCCACTATATTGTGTACTCGACAAAATCAACAAGTTATGTGCATGCACGAAATTAAAAATATAGAATAGCGACAATTCGCCCATCGCATCTTTTATATATATATATATATATATATATATATATATATATATATATATACAGAGGGGGAGATAGTTAGATAGATAGATAGATAGATAGATAGATAGATAGATAGATAGATAGATAGATAGATAGATAGATAGATGGATGGATGGATAGATGGATGGATGGATAGATAGATGGCTGGATGGCTGGATGGAGGATGGATGGATGGATGGATGGATGGATGGATGGATGGATGGATGGATGGATGGATGGAGCTATGGGCTAATGGGTGGTTGGATTGATGAACGGATGGATTGTTGGATGGGTATCGGTAATTCCATACTGTGCAATTTTACCTTAAACTGCGTAACAAATAAACAGTATTAACAATCTCTATGAGTAATTCCGTTCTCGTATTGCAATTCTATCGTTTGTTATTAAATCGATTTTCCAGTTTTGGGTTAAAATATATGTCGAGAACAAAGCAGAGATTCTTTTTTATACGATATTCACTCACAGCATCTTACGTACTTTTCATTGAGTTAAGATGATTATTGGATACATATTTCAAATCATATAATCAGTATTTAATGCCCGTTCAAATTCCACCGAAGTCGACTTTACCATTCATCCTTTCAGTGTCAATAAATTAGTTACCTGTGAAAAGTTGGGATCTATGTAATCGACTAATCCCTCCCCGAAAATTTCAGACCTTGTGTCTATAATAGAATGGATTATTTAATGCTAATGATCATAAAGTTTTAGCTATTAATCACAATGTAATTGGAATGTAATAAGGGCAGTATTCAAATCGTGGAAAGAGCCCTCAGTTGTGGGCTGTCTTCAGAAGGGTAAATAATATTTTGTTTTCCATCGAATAATATAATGTATGAACAATTCAACGTCTCTAATGATGAACATTAAACTATGAATATGTTATTTGCCTTATGTAACTATAGTAACCTAGTGATAATGGAACGTAAATATGATGATGCTGATGTAACTATATCTTTTTGTAAAATGTCTTATATTTTGCCTTCTTACACACACAGATGCCCGCCCGTCCCACACAGATACACACACACATCTTTATATATAATTATGTTTCCACTTTATAGAGGAATCCCGCTTCTTGACGATTTTGTTGTAACAAGGAATTCAGTTAGATAAAAATTTAATACGACTTCCTGACCTTCCTAATAAAATGTCAAAACTTTACCCATGTACTGAGCACTCAATTGAAGTATATTGGATGGATCTCCTATATTCACTTCTTGCTTTGTAGCTCATTCATGGCCTAAAATCAGCTCCACATTAAACAAACTTTGGACCCTGGTGCCTCAGTCACAACATCTACGTTTTTCTTCCAGCCATACATAATTTCTTGGTATCACATTTTACTCTTGGAAAACGTGTAATCTCATGAAAACAAAGATAATATTATTTTCTGAGTACTCATTTTCAGTTTAGTCGTTCACTTCCTATCAAAATACAACTGCATTCAGAACTACAACCAGACAGTTTCACTTTTCTTCACACAGGTCACAATCTAGGTTTTCATCATTCTCTCAACGCCTTTTATGACCTGTTTCAAATTTCGTTGAACGTACATCTTTAACTTACTGTCGTACTTAATCATTTGTTACACACATACCAACTAACATTTGGCTGGAATTTCGTATAAGCTTAAAATTTTAAATGGTGGTAGACCAAAGCAAGTACTTTCATCTTCTGTATTGAAATGCTTGCCCTAACGTCACAGATCCTGCTGACATCAGCATTTCTAGGATACATTCTTAAAATCCAAAAACTAGCTTGTAAATTTGCTGCCTTGTCTATGTGAGGTTTTTTAATTACCTAAGAAAGTTGCATAGCAATTGTAAAATGTATTATAAAGTTATATACTGTATTTTCGATCTAGTATAAAAATATAGTTATTGCAGGAGACAAGGGTTTTCGGTGCAAGAAATGCCTGACGACGCCTGTAAGATTTAAAGCTTATTTTACTTTACTTGTGATAAAAATTTTAGTAGCCATACACTTCGTGAAAGATGTACACATCTAAAATGTAGACTATTTGAAATAGCTTCCTTCAGCACTAACTTTGCTCAGTTTCTCAGGAAAACTATTTCTAGCCTTTGTACAAAAACTCAGTTTTCATTGTTA
>NC_142942.1:5468705-5476205 GCF_046866305.1 Octopus bimaculoides | reverse complement strand
GCATGTAAGTGTGGAATTAATGCAATGTAAATCATATCAGAACGTTGTTGTTAACGGTGATACCTTGTTTCCCATTTTGAGTATAATAATTGACTGGGTTAAGTTTTTTGATAAATATGTTACGAATGTTTTCTAACCAAGAACTCCGCATGATCTTAAGGGGACAGCCAGACTAAATACTATTCGGAATCAGTATCACCTTGTTGGAAATCTAACTGAGTATCAAAGAAGGACAAGAAACCGAAAGGGCGACATCATGATTTTTTCTTTTTTTTAATTTTCAGGAAAATGGTCTAAACTTTTGGCAAATATGAACAAGAAGAAATATTTTAGAAAATTTCAACAAACCTTATCGAAACATAGTTCCAAAATAATAAATTTCTATTTCTGTAACTTCAGGTAATCTAGTAATTTATGCAGGAAAGAATAATCTAGGCAAATTTAAAACGGCTGATATTCATGATCTGGTAGACCATCTTTATACTGTCCAATATTCATGAATTGGGATGGATCATACTTGGGATATAAATTGTATAGTTATGATAAGTCAGAATACTGAGTAATTTCCATTACATCATGACTGAAAATCAGATGCAGTAAATTGGATTTCATTCAAAATCCGAAGAGAAAAAAAAATTGACATATCTCAGCTGATTTGCCTTAAAATTGGAGAAGCTGAATAAAAACAAATGTCTCACTTTCCTGTTTTCTTTGCGTATAACAACAGGGTATATTTTAGTTTGAAAGGTAAGAGATACTGTTTCAGAGTGAAGGGCGGAGTCCCATTCTTAATCGAATAATTCACAGCTGCCGCAATCATACAATATCATATAACACAACAACTAATGTAATTTTCCTGCAGATTTAACTTCAATTACTCTTCCACTGATGGTGTCAAGAATAGCGATATGGTGTGATTGAACACATCTCAAAAGCAAGAACATGGAGAAAAGAAGCATACCGAACGATGTTTAGGGTCAGCACCTTAACAGAAGTAACATTCACTTCAGAATTTTTATCTGCAGTGATGTTTGTGTTTGAACGATTCAATGATAGGACAATCATTTGGTATCACAAATACAACCAACTGAAAACTTACAGCCATTTTATTTGTTTATTTGCCACATAAGCAGGCACTTATTCCTCACAAAGTATAATATAGCTACTGTCGGGCTGATCCTTGTCTACTCAATTAGAGTGGATATTTTTCTCCTTACACTTAATGTGATGTCGGAGTAAAATTTTGCCATAATTTCACCCGCATTTGTTGAACGGGACAGAGTTTTTAAGGGGGAATATATTGCAAAATGTTACCGGTACATCTCACAGATTCCTATATGAGTCTTAAATCTCAATACCCCACTGTGTACTTGTATATACATAAAAACAATACGTCGTGTAAATTTACACAGAAAGTAACGCAACATAAATTACGAGAGTTGAGCTTACATTCAGACCTTGTTTCAAATCATAGAATGCTGTTTGTTTTAGATGTACAAAGACGAATTTTTCGTGGGACGGTTTAATGTATTCCTGAGTTAAAGTCTTACGAATTTTGTCAGTTAAGATATTTGTAATGAGTTTGACACCATATGCAAAATAATTTTTTAAAATAACACAACGCTTATTAAAGAACATTGATTTGCGAGCAGGACAGAACATACCTGAAGTTTTTAATAAAAAAAAAATTTAAGACATAAAAAGCATCTCCATTATGGACATATCAACAAAGGGTAGTGCAATTGTGCATCTCTCCATAATACTAACTTACATCGATTTCAGATTGTAATGATAACTTTTAGGGTTCTGTATTTCAACTCATATTATCCTCCTCCGTGAAACGGAGAGCAGTTTCTGCGAAGCCTAAATTAGAAATCAAGTAACGGGACATTATTTCCATTAATTGTCGTCTAAATTTCATTGTTCAGCTATTATATACACTTAAAATTTCATATTAATGATCGTATATTTCGGATTATCGAACTTCAATTTCATTCTTATTAATGATGTATTACATAGTAATTCTATCAAGTATCAAAGAAACTATTAAAGCAAAAGTGCTCTGATTGCCGAGAATAAAATCGGCAACAAATGATACAGGAACAGAACTCGTATAATCCCTGGGGTGCACTATATTAAAATCGGATATCATTTGGCTGTCAAAAAATAGTAAGACTCGTTATATTGAATTAGAAAAAGTAAAACGATGGCATTGTCAAAGAAACTGTATTCATTGAGGACAGAAATAATATCCTGAATAGCATGTATATTTATAAATGTAATAATAGGAGGAAGAAACTACACCCACTAAGAAAACGATTAATACTAGTTGAGCAGGAAGAGTATGAAAGGGAAATGTGCATCTTGAAAGATCAACTCCTATTATCCAAATGCAAATACTTGAAACATAGATATGCAGAGACGGTAGAGAAAATGGAAAGCGTTTCCTTAATAATAGGAGCATTGCAAAGAAGAATAGAGAAAAAGAGACAAATTGATAACCAGGATTCTAAGACTTTCATATATTCATAAACTACAAAAAAATAATTCAAAGTTACTGCACTCATATTGCATAAAGTATGAATATATACAATGAAATATATACATATATACATACAAACACAAACACACACACACACACACACACACACACACACACACACACACACACACACACACACACACACACACACACACATATATATATATATATATGAACATGCATATGTACGTATGTATCTCCGTGTGACGTGTGCATGCTTGTATGGATATGCATCTGCATATATAGATGGGTTATATGCATGGGTGGTGTGTGTGTATGTGTGTGTGCATCTGCAAGTATTTGTGTGTGTGTGTGTATGTCTCTCTGTGCGTGCGTGCGTGCGTGTGCATACATACTTGCACTGAAACATACGACATTCATATGGTGTATGTTTAACATGGTTGGTATATATGAAGCATTAAAAAGCCATAAAAAATGTTGGAAATAAAAAAGAAAGATACAATAAAGAAACAAGGAATTTTCCACTTCGGGAAATTCTCATGTTAATAGAATATTGAAAGATTTCGAGGCGATTGTGGAAGATTTTTATACTTCATTTCAGGAGAGAATTCCTTGAAAACCGAAGATACATGTCTTGAATAGATGAATGCCTTGATGGTCAAAATGTACCTTCTAGGCTATTAACAGCCTGTAGAGACAGGCACCAATCAGGAATGTATCAAAGAAATATGATAAGGCCAGGTTATTAACCGTTTTCTTCGACCTCGTGTCTTTATACACGTTTTTGTTCTTTAGTTTTGCTGTGTGTTTGTATGTCTTATTTTTCTGTCTCTCACTCTTTTGCTCGCTTTCTCTCTCCCCCACCTCTCTCTCACACTCTCACTGTGTCTCTCTCTTTCTCCCTCACTATTTCCTGCATTCGTTAATATTCCTTTAATGTCACGGCTTTTCTTTTGCATAAAAAGACAATTCCCTGACACGCATAGTCAGCTGACATCAAAGAAAATTTCAAAGACATTGTATAGAATCGACCATAACAGAGCAAAGTCACTGAACGTGCCTCTCTCAATTCTTGTATTCTAAATAACTGTACATTGAAATACGTACATATGTGTGTGTGTGTGTGTGTGTGTGTGTGTGTATATATATATATATATATATATATACATATATATATGTATATATATATATATATATGTGTGTGTGTGTGTGAATATATATATGTATATGTATATATGTGTATGTATGTGTGTGTATATATATATATATATATATACATATATATGTATAGGTATATGTATGTATACGTACATAAAAAAAGTGTTGGAGATAAATGGAGAAAGGATGAAGTTAGAGAGAGAGAGAGAGAAAGAATGAGAGAAAGAGAAAAAGAAATATACATGATCGAATAGTGCTGAGACGTGATAGATGGTGGAAGCGTGTATGTGTGCGTGAGTGTTTGTATGTGTGTATGTATAAGTGTGTGTGTGTGTGTTGTGTGAATGGGGATGGGATCGAAGATAGACGGGATTCGAGGTTTTTCATTGTCCTATTGATAAATCGATGATGCAGACAGTGTCGGCGGAAGTTATTCATCACAAGGCAGACTAGTGTAACAAAGTAGGGAAGAGTGTCACGGGAGAAGGTGGCGTGTCATCATGATTTATGAAGCTAGCTTATTTCCACCAATGTTAAATCACTTAGAGGTAAAAGAAGAAGAAAACATACACAAAAATAATGACGATAAAAATAACAGTAAAAAAATACTAACCGGAATAGGAAATTGTTTATAATCCAAACATGTGTGGGTGTTCTTTTTTTCCCTTTTTTGTAAGAAATATTGTGTAATTCGTTTTAACAGAATAAAAGAACGACAATAATGAAGAGCGGAGTGTAACAGTATCGTGAATGAAGTAATACGATTTCAAATCCCAACGTTTTCGGGGTTTTGCAATGCACTGCACATTTTTACTAATCCCCATTAGTTTATGCGTAAGTAATGCATTTTCTAATCGGTATTATAAACGTTAAACTAAAGTAGTAATTAGAACGACCCCCATTTCCTCAGTCCTTCTTCTTATCACACTGAATATACATTACAATAACTATTCTCAGTTATTGTAACTGCATGGGACTATGTCAAATACCAAAACGTTACCAGTATATTTGCAGTTCGCAAAGAATTTCGTGTCTGAGGTAAATTTCATAATGAATTCCTCAAATCAGGAACATCAACGTCTATGTAGTTCTGAGAATAATAGATCGAATGGGATTACTAGAGAGAAGAGAGGAGGTAAATTACAACAAAAAAATTGGGTAAGTCTGAATGAAGAATATAACATGGTTAGAATATAACTTAGTTATCAGTGAATCGCAATGTTTTTGTTGGGTTGCGTTGGACCGTTGGGAAATTTTTTCAGACGTGTCTTTAACGTGAACAGCTTGGTGACATTGAAGAGTTGAAGGAGTATTAGGAGTACTTAACAAAGTTGTTAGATACATTTAGAAACAAAAGAAGTAATTGCGAATCCAGTTAGGAAACGAAATTGTTTTAATGCAGTGTAAAGAACAAGGGGGTCTTTTATTGTAGCCTTGAATGCGTTGCAGTGGTAAGTGCCAACCATCCAATTGTTAATGATCTAAAACATTAACTACAATTTATAGACTGCTTGCTTTGCCAGTTTCAGAAACAGCTACGTGTTTGGGGATTCTAAGTTATTTAGTTAGTTGGGGTTATAAGTTATTTATCATATTGAGTTTTCTGAAAAAGTTACAAGAAGGATAACGGACAATACAGAGATGGATAATTTCAGTCATTAGCTGAAATATTTTAAATTCTTTTGTGCTATAAAACATATGTTGTAAAGGTTTTTCATTTCTTGTTTATCTTTCTTTTCAAAGACAAGCAGGAATGCCAACGAGTTGCTGCTAGCACTTATTAAAAAGCATCAAAAACGGAAAGTGCAAAAGCACGAAGGGCTGAAAATATTTACACTAAAATATACTACATGTTCGATAAGTCGTCACGAGGCAAGTTGCAGCATTTCACATTTGTCGAGCACTTAACGTAGTGATCAGCGAAACGAAAGATCAGCCGTCAGTTAATGATTCTGAGAAATTCAAATCCTGATTTGCGCTTGAATGAGATAGAATTACGGTGGAAAGCTAACTTCATCAGCAGTTTATTTTGCCAATGGCAAAGTTGGCCGAGTTGACTAGAAGTACATCTCAGATCTGTTGGATAACATGAATACACTATCTTATTGTGATTTGAGGTACATATCTTATAGCTACATTATTTACAATCTTCTTTTCGCTCAGTTAAACTTCTTTATTTCGATAACTGCATTTCATTCGCACATTTCGCTGAAAATCCAAGCTTCACATATGTTGGATGTCAAATTCTTGGATACACCTAAGATTTAAGACTATTCGACTACTAGCGTTCGATAGCAGACGAGCTGTTGCGAGAAAGAACTGCCTATTCACTTACCAACGTGAATCTCTCATACTGATCGTTCATAACATTCTCTCGGAGAAAAATCGCTGTAGAAATGATTGACCACTTATCTTATTTGAAATACCAGATGTAGATGTGGGAGATATTTACATTGAGAAGAAATCGGCTGCAACCATCATAAGTCTGTTACCAATCGAAACGAATTTCATAGTGCAATGATATCAGTGCAAAGCTTGGGCTCTGGTGATGGATAAGAATAGCAAGGTTGTTTAATATGTCAATCACAGACAGCAATTTCAAGCTTATTGTTGGGGAGAGGGAGACACAGAGAGAGAGAGAGAGAGAGAGAGAGAGACAGACAGACAGACAGAGAGATAGAGTTTAAAATGCAGCTTCTGCGCCAGCAGACACGGTGTATATAAAATTCAAGTGTAAAAAGACATCCTGTTATCCAGAGAGTCGTGATGTGAGAGAGATATCTCCAAAAGATAAAGTGATGCAATCACATCATTGAGGGTGGTTCAACAAATCTGGAAAATAAGAAAGAATATTTCTAGGAGAGAAACATATGCTGCAAAGAGAGATATCCTGCAGAGAGAGATATCCTGCATGTATATGTTATATATATATATATATTGTCTGTAACTTCAGATTTCAGTAGAATTAGTTTCGAGATATAAAACTGACACACATACATATATAAATCCATACATATAAACATACATACGTACACACATACAAGCATATATATATATTAGCAATTATACGCACAAATATATATATATATATATATATATGCACATATATACATACATATATATATATATATATATATATATATATATATATATATATGTGCGTGTGTGTGTGTGTGTATGTGTATACATACATGCATACATACATATATATATATATATATATATATATATATATATATATATATATATATATATATATACATAGTTTACTAATATGTTATTAGTAGGTTAAAGAAAAAAGTATTATGAACAGTGAAAGATATAACTTAATTTACTCTATATCTAAATATGAGCTACTAATAGCTTCATGTTGTGGAAACACGATAATTCGGCATGTCTATATATTATTAACGTGGCTTGTGTGTCCAAGCAATCCATCAGACTCGAGTATACAAAATAGCCGATCTTCTTTGAAAAACCAAGAAAGAACGCAGGTATCTGAGAAAACAAAAGAAAAAAAACTTTAGGAAAATGAATACAAAAGGCTGAATGAGAAAAAGTGGAATGAGAAAACGGTAACTGAAAACAAAAAGAAAGAAAATTAAGAAAATCACGACTTGCGACCCCTTTGTCTGGCAAATCCACAGTTAAAATAACAGGTGTACAATAATTCAACGAGGTCGTTGTCTGTGAGACAGCATGATCAATGCACAGAATGTGATGTCCTCCAGTTCGTCAAAAGAAATTTGTCCATGCACAAATTATCTGTGGTGGTGGGTATTCTTGGATCTAAACAGAATGAGAGACCTTTCGGCTTCACATCACTTGCATTTCTTTGT
>NC_142942.1:5391205-5461205 GCF_046866305.1 Octopus bimaculoides | reverse complement strand
TTGTGTATGTACATATGTGTGTAAACATATATTTATGTATGTGTATATATATATATATATATATATATATATATATATATATATATATATATATATATATATATATATATGTATATACGTATACATATATATATATATGTATATACGTATGCATATATATGTATATATGTGTGTGTGTGTTTGTGTTTGTGTGTGTGTGTGTGTGTGCGTGTGTGTGCTTGTGTGTGTTTGTGAGTGTGTACGCGTTCAGTTATGCAAGGCAAGCAACTTACATAAGCTCATGCAATACATTATCATATAATTAGCCCAAATCTCCTGGCTACCAAATAAATGCAGGTCAATATCCGACATATTCCTCCAGCAAATTTAATTACATATATGCTGTTAAACCAACAGATTCAACTACATACATATTGTTCAGTGAGTAATGAATTATGAATTTTTACTGCATTGTTTCTTATATTCAAATTGAATTCATGTAGACTTTCCCGACAAATGCTTTCAACTATTAGAATTACACATCAGTATTCACGTATTCATTTGTTTATTGTGGTCAAATTTTTATATATCACGTTTTTATGCTGCTAGTAACTTGTTAATGTTTTCATGTGTGCATAGTTTTTGTGCTTATTTGGGGATTGTATTGGAATATGATTACAGTCTCGATGATCAATCATATACTTATTGAGAGCCTTTATTTTGTACGTAGACATTATCCTCAAACATTTCTCTAAATTAGTTATGTTGTATGTTACAGTATTTTGCCATTGCTCCTTGTAGATGTATTGTGAGCCTACGACAGAGTGCTGTACTAGTATGCAAGATACCTGATCATATGCTTAAACTAAAAGTATACCACAGAAAACAACAAAACCAGAAGGTAGCTTATCAATAACGGACATCGAGCATGTAAACACTCAAATAAGGTAGCAATAGTCAATGTCATCTATAAATTCGAAATAAAACTGAAAGGTGCAAACTTGAAGGCCACAACAGTTACACTAGACATACTAGTAGAACACTTTGCTTCACCATACATTTGCAGCAAAGAGAAATCTCAAAACGCTACACCATATATATATATATATATATATATATATATATATATATATATATATAAATATATATATATATATATATGTCATTTTTTTGCAGTCATTTTATTTGTTTCAGTCATTTGACTGCGGCCATGACGGAGCAGCACCTTTAGTCGAGTAAATCGCCCCCAGGACTTATTCTTTGTAAGCCTAGTACTTATTCTATCCGTCTCTGTTGCCGAACCGTTAATTGGCAGGGAGGCAAACACACCAGCATCGGTTTTTAAGTGATGTTGGGACGGGGGGACAAACACAGACGCATACATACATACATACATACATACATACATACATAAATATATATATATATATATATATATATATATATATATATATATATATATATACGACGGGCTTCTTTCAATCTCTGTCTACCAAATCCACTCACAAGGTTTTGGTCTGACCGAAGCGATAGTAGAAGACACTTGCCCAAGGTGCCACACAGTGGGACTGTACCCGGAACCTTGTGGTTGGTAAGCAAGCTACTTTCCACACAGCATGCTACTTACCACACATATATCTATAAATATTTATAAATATGCTTTTTAATTCTTTGTCCGTTTCCTCGCATTTTCTTATTTTCTACTATTTTAGTCCCTTCTGGCGGTTGAATCGAGTCTTTAACTTTCATTTCTAAATAGGTTGATGCTCACTGCATCCTTAAGTCTCCCTGCTAATTTTATATTTTATAGCTTATAATACCATTAAACTTGTGAACAGCCCATGTTACTGCTGTTCATATTATCAATTTAAAGTATTTGCCATAGATGGTATTAACAATAGTAACATCTTATTTCGAATGTAAACATTCAAATGTTTTCGCTGATATATATATATATGTATATATATGTGTGTGTGTGTGTGTTTGTGTGTGTGTGTGTGTGTGTGTGTGTGTGTGTGTGTGCATTACACACACACAGAGACTCGCTCGCACACTACAAATATTTATGTAACCTATAAGCGACGGAACCAGTTCCTGTAGCGAATATTAGTATGCACATCCAACTTGACTTGGAATCACTGATTTAACGTCATAAACACCAGTGTATCGTCTGAGAAATAATCTCGTAAAGATGACTAAAACTTAAAAGCCACATTAGCATCGGTGAATTTCCTCATCACTGATGTTAGGACTTCTCTGTTGCGTGATTTCAACGTAGTTTTACATCTTCACTAATAGATACCGAAACAATAAATGCTAGACCGAAATTTCGTCAAGCCAGCATAGTTTAACAGTAACTAAACAGATATTGATGTAACTAAAACTTGGCAGCATGTATATAAAGTAGCTGTGTGTAAATTATGCAAAGCCCAAGCAAGTTTTTGCGATGTCCCGGACTGTTTTAGGTACTGTTAAAGTATATTGCTTGACGAAATTCGGTCTAACACTGTGAACGTAATTGCAGCTGAGGATGTGAAACGACGCATTCCGATATCTGTGGTTTTGAGCATTTCTCGTCCTTGTGGAACAATTTCTTCAGTTAATTTAGCTAACTGGTTTTAACAGGGCTTCGATGTTAAGTTTGATTGGGCCGACTACAGCCATATGAGTGAACTTTGTAGACAGAAATTGAAAGGACCCCCTTTATGTAAATTTGTGGATAGCCTCAAATACATCGAAGTGGTTTTGACAAACCTAGATCAGAACATGAACATACTTTTTCTGAGTGGTTTCTCCCACATGTTAAATGGCCAGCAGGCCACACCCTCTCTGAGATGTCACTGTACGAACAAAAACATGTAGAGTCATTACTTGAATATTCTAATATGCTGTTCATGGAGCAAGTGATACTCAGGTTAACCAAGGGAAACAACATCTTGGACCTCTGCTTCACAAATAATGTGGACCTTATCTATAATGTTAAGATGACACCAACAACACTCTCAGATCACAACATTATTTAATGGTCGTAGCATAAAGACTGAAACAAATAGGCGATAAAAGACACACACAAACAGACACACACGTATATTTATGATTGTAAATTTATTTTTGTTTTAAAAAGAAAATTTTATCAAACAGCTATAGTGCATCGCGTATCTAACGCCAGAATGAAAATATACCAATCGCCATTTAAGTAAAATAAAAACTAGAATTTGGGTCTAATGGCTTATTTTTATATCAAGTTTGCTTACTGTCTGTCAGTGTGCAGTCTGAATAAATGACAGAAATATATGCGAAGACATCGTGCATTTCACACCAAGATAAATTGACATAAGTTATATTGTAGTAAACCTTACGCTGCAAAACTTTAAACATGTATAAGTGGATCATTTTTTGACGCACAACATAAGATAATTGTCCCGACATTTTTAGTGCTATTGGACCTCTATCAAAGGACATGTAGCCACTCGTTTCTTTACCCACGGTAGCAATTGCTATCGAAGGCAAATACATACGAGACCTTATCTGTACTGACCAAACTACTGTGCTTAATAATATCACGTAACCTAGTAAAATCTACCACTTGGTCGGGCTGACGGCTACTAACTTGCTAAACCTACCAGGCAGTCATAGTAAGGAGAAGAGTTTGTGGGGGACTCACTGCAGGGCCAAAAATTTGAAAACCTGTCACGGGATGTCTGACCAACCACCATATATATATATATATATATATATATATATATATACATATATATTATGTTTTATTTCCCACAAGGGGCTAAACATATAGGGGACAAACAAGGACAGACAAAGTGATTAAGTCGATTACATCGAGCCCAGTGCGTAACTGGTACTTAATTTATCGACCCCGAAAAGATGAAAGGCTAAGTCGACCTCGGCGGAATTTGAACTCAGAACGTAAAGACAGACGAAATACCGCTAAGCATTTCGCTCGGCGTGCTAACGTTTCTGACAGCTCGCTGCCTTATATACATATGTGTGTGTGTGTGTGTGCGTGTATACGAGGGGTGCTGAAAATGACTTGGCTTTGGGGCAAAGAGAATACGAGAGGATCAGTTAATTATGATTTTATTCAACATATTACTATCTCAGATACACTCACCTATTACAGTTCTTCTGAGGCCTGTAAAACAACTCTAAAAATTGGGCCTCCAACCAGGCTTTTCTTGACACCTTTAAAGCCAGGAACTTTTCAGCATCCCTTCGTCAACACACACACACACACCTGGAGGTTTGCGTGAGGGTGTAAGATTGTGGCATTGAAATATGTTGATTAGATTTACTCCAATGTTAAAACTACAGTGAAATAAAAACGACAGCCAAAAACATACTTTTGCAAGTATGATTTTTTTGATTCATGTTCATTTATTCATTTGATGGAATGTGTAACTACATATTCAACATGTCATATAGAACACTCAATAAAATCGTGTGTATATATGTGCGTGCGTAGTCTATGTGTATAAACTCATTACGAAATTGTCTTATTAATAAATAAATAAGAGAGCAGAATACTGTATATAAAATCAATCAGTCTTGCATGCGTAAACTAAAAACATAACACAAAAGTAAAATTACGTATCACACTACGATGTATATGAACTAATTAATTCTACACAGCTCTGTACTACCCGCCTGGTTCGTAAATGGATGTAGGCAAAGTTGCACTGTTACACTTTTCGTGTAGCAAACGTGTAGCTCCGGTTTCGATTCCAATATGCAATAGCAAGTTCCGCTTTGTTATCATAGCTTCAACCTCACTAATGGCTTATGTGCGGGAATTCTGTGGAAACTAACTATAAACACGCACACACACACACACCATATATATATATATATATATATTTAAGCAATAATAAATCTCTGAACGAAGTATAAACAGTAGCTGCACGACAAAGGGAAGTATATTTACTACTTAAATGTGGCTAACCGCTAAGGGTGGATGCTACAGTAGCTTGTATCCCCAGGAGGACACCTCCTCCTGCTGGCTATTGACACACTGGTAGGGCACAGAAAGTGTGTCAATAGCCAGCTGGAGGAGGTGTCCTCCTGGGGCTACAAGCTACAGTAGCATCCACCCTTAGCGGTTAGCCACATTTAAGCGGCAAATATACTTCACGGCATATATATATACTGAGGAGGCGCGATGGCACAATGGTTAGGGCAGCGGAATCGCGGTTTCGATTCCCAGACCGGGCGTTGTGACTGTTTATTGAGCGAAAACGCCTAAAGCTCCACGAGGCTCCGGCAGAGGTTGGTGGCATACTCTACTGTACTCTTTCACCACAACTTTCACTCACTCTTTCTTCCAGTTTCTGTTGTACCTGTATTTAAAAGAGTCACCCTTGTCACACTCTGTGTCACGCTGAATCTCTCCGAGACTTACGTTAAGGGTACACATGTCAGTGGAGTGCTCAGCCACTTGCACGTTAATTTCACGAGCAGACTGTTCCATTTGTGGGATCAGCTGGAAACTTCGTTGTAACCGACGGAGTGCCATTGATTGATAAAATTTATTTAGCCCTGCCTAACATACAGTTGGTCCCATATCGATATTAGACAGAAATTGTGATGACGAGTGCTATACCACCCCACTTCAAAGGCAATGAAACTTACTTGTAATGCAATAATCAAATCCGTAAATAATATGTACGGAAGAGGTAACTGAGTAACACACTTGTTTCAAATACAACATCGCATGTATATTACGTAGCATTTCGTATGTGTCTTCATCTCAGGTGCATACGACATTGTACTTGAAACTAATGACCCGGGGAAAATAATTCAAAATCAGAGAAATAGGGAAAAAAAAAGGAACAAAAAATGTTCTACATGGTGATGTACGCTATCTACTACCATTTCATTGGTTCAGCTATTTTCTAATGACCTTCTGTCTCGTATATCATAACACTTTCTACTTACGTGTTTGTTCCCATATGTTTCCATATAAGCTTCGCCTTCTTATATGCCTACAGCCTTAAACGTAAGTGTGCATGTGTGTGCTCCTTGTATCTTCGTTAACATGTTTCTTTAAGTTATTTTTCTTTTTCACATGGTTTCTTATTTCTGCCTTCAATTTCATTAACTTAAAGCGTTATTATACGTGTAGGTATATTTGGCTTTGTGCCTGTTATTGCATACATCTAATATCATACATTTATCTAGATATCATTCGATCGTTTCCATTTGCATGATTCACGGCTACGTACTTGCACCTATATTCTATTCGTTTAAGTTTGTGTTTGTTTGTTTTCATATCACTTATTATGATATATCTATTTTTTTTTTATATGAAGCAATTGTACTTGTTTAACAATTTACGCCAAAGTACATTTGTACCTTAACTTATACTTTTATTTATGTTTTGTATACTCTTTTACTCTTTTACTTGCTTCAGTCATTTGACTGTGGCCATGCTGGAGCACCACCTTTAGTCGAGCAAATCGACCCCAGGACTTATTCTTTGGAAGCCTAGTACTTATTCTATCGGTTCTTTTGCCGAACCGCCAAGTTACGGTGACGTAAACACACCAGCATCGGTTGTCAGGCGATGTTGGGGAGATAAACACAGACACACAAACATACACATATATATACATATACACAACGGGCTTCTTTCAGTTTCTGCCTACCAAATCCACTCACAAGGCTTTGATCGGCACGAGGCTATAGTAGAAGGCACTTGCCCAGGGTGCCACGCAGTGGGACTGAACCTGGAACCATGTGGTTGGTAAGCAAGCTACTTACCACACAGCCACTCCCGCGTACATAAAACGTAGTTGGTACATATTTGCATGTTTGGGCCATGTGTATATCGGAAAACATATATTATGCATTTGTGTGTGAGTGTGTGTGTGTTTGTGAGTGTGTGTGTCTGCGTGTGTGTGTGTGTGTGTGTGTGTGTGTGTGTGTGTGCGTGCGTGCGTGCATGTATTTTTGTTTAGATATATTAATATTTGGGTGCAGATGGTATATGTTTCGTATGCGTACTTCTACGTAGTTTCCCTCTTTTTGTGTTAAGACTAATGTTGTCATGTGTGTAGTCATATAAGTAAACAAATTATGCTTACTGTGTTATTTCTACTTCTTTGTCATTCATTTTTTTTTTTTGCTTTTTCCTTTTCCCCCCTTCCCTGGTTTCCCCGTAAGGGCTTTGATGACACTCATTTATTTCTCAAAAGTATTCAATGCTCTGGTCTCCCAGCATTGATGTCACAAATACATTAATGAGATGATAATCTCATGTAAATGCTGCGATAATTTGAGTATGCTGATAATAAAATGAAAACACACTTATTCAATACCGAAAGCTAATCATGTGTAAAAGGCATGCCGTTCGTTTTTAACCGATTCTTATCTCCATTCCTATTTTTTCTGTATATTTTTGTTTTCTTTGTCTTGACGAAGGACACCGGACACTTAGAGAGATATAAAATATTACTTAACATACATCCAAACTACTTTTTGAAAAAAGTGTAGTGTGTGTGTGGGGGGGGGGGAGAGTATGTACCAATAAATGAACCGTTCTTCATGAGACACTTTTTCTTCAAGCGGCCACAACCGAGATGCGTTGCCTGGTATTTGCCTGTTCAATCTATTGGGCCTTGCTGAGTGCTACAATGATAAACTTTTTCGATGTGCGGCTATGTGTGTCGCAGAGAAATTGAAGACTTGTTTAAAAAGTGAGCCATAGTGGTTTTTGAGGAAATGGAGATAAAATATAATACGAATTACCATGCTATATGGGTTATTTAATCCAAATGTTGAATGCTTTCAGGTGAGCAACGTCATTTTCAAAGTTGGATACGAAGTTGTAGTAAGAAAAATGAAACTAAAACTTTCCAAATTTTCATGTTTTCCATTAATACCAATATCTCAGTTAAGACAGGAGAGATAAAAATCATGCTTTTTGCTTGTTCATTATAACTGAGAAAATGAAAAACTATTAAAATGTCAAAAAGTGTACTTAGGTAGAAACGTTCAACAGCATTCGTTTAACGTTTGAATAAAATTCTCTGCGCATATAACTTAAATTTTCTCTTCTATAGCTAGATTAATTTATGAATTTTTTTTTTTATCTTACTTTTGCGCTAGATAAGGATTCATAGAAAAATGTTCTATCTCATGTGGACAATAAAAAACAAATTGCTATTCTTTGTGAAGTGCGTACAACTTTCTCAGACATCCACAATCTCGTGAAAGGTTGGAAGATCATTATTTTTCTGTCACCATTACAGAGGATAGGTTTCTACATCCTTTCTCCTACGTAAAGAATAAAATTACAGCAAATAAATATCATAAACACCTGAAATCTTTTCTTTATCAGGATATGAAGAAAAGCCTGTTTCTGTTTTCTGGCTTCACAAAATATAACTCTAATCAAAAAATGACCCTGGCAAAAAGATACAAGAATTCTGGTTTTAACTCTAAAATACGTGTTACGCAGCCTCTTTTAAACAACAAAATCATTTACCAGGCTGCAATTTCGTTGGTAAACGTATAAGGTGTAAACCATGAACTACTGCCTTGCAATACTTAAAGCTGCTATAAATAGGTAACCTAAAACTATTTCAGGTAGATCACATAAAATTGTTACAGATTTATTCTTCGCTCTGAAAATTAATCGTAATAAAATAATGAAATCATTTTTAGCATTCATGCGAATGTACCAAAAAGCTAGTGAGAGGTCAAAGTACAGGTGTGTATCCCATATTGAGTATGGATTAGGAACACAATTGTTGTGTTAAATTTGTCGTCGCTGAAATATGAAAGATCAGAACTGATATTTCATGGTACACAATCATATCTGATATCTTGCCCAACAGATTGGGCAACTTAAGGAAAACTAAGGAACATGCTATTGCAAACTAGTTGGTAGAAGTCTTTCTCTACTTTGTTTTTGTCCTTTTATGAATTTTTAAGCTATATTGATTTCAAATGTTGGCACAAGGCAAGCAATACAGGGGAAAGGGCTAAGTCGATTACACCGACCCAAGTGCTTAACCAAGTATTATTTTATCAACCCCGAAAAACTTGATGGCAATGTCGATCTCGATCGAATTTGAACTCAGAAGGTAAAGAAGGATGAAATGTTGCTAACCATATTGTCCGGTGGGAATGCGATTCTCTCAGTTCGCCGTCTTAAACTTTTAATATGTATTAACTCAGGTATTACAGAAATATTAATGTGACTCAAGTGTGTACAAGTGGCAAAACATCTTTGTTGAAGTATTATATTATGATATGGCTCGTAAATTATTTTTTAAAAACTCTACGTCCAATGGAAAATTTCTACAACATCCATAATTAAGATATTGTCTTTGTAATATTGTAGTCCATGATTCGATTCCACTATTTTGCATCTGGGGAAAGTGCATTGTATTTTATCCTTGAGACGATTAGCATCTTACAAGAGAAATACAGTCGAGAGAGACTATTGAATCCCGATTAATCTACTGATTAATCCGAGATATCATACATTTATACTTACTTAGAATCAATCTTAATGAGCATCAGCAAATTTGCTTAATGCAAAATATCAAAATACTGATGATTGAAGCTAAACACACACTTAATGGATTATTATTGTAAACTGCAAAGGATGAATATACCAGGCTTCAATCTCTTATTCAAAATATTCGTACCAACTTGCCTTATTACCATGAACTCTGTACTGTTGCAATTATCAATTATTACGAATTGCTAAAATTTCTGCTGCGTTTTCATTAAATTTAGAGCTATATCAATTTCCGAATATAGCTACTCATTTTGTCTTAAACAGAACACTCTGTGGTCGTTTCTAGTTGAAATATCTGTACAGTGTTGTATAGTGGATGGAAACGTCAAGCTGTTGAAATATGCCATGATTTTGGAAGTGAAACAGAACCGGAAGTAGAAATTGTTCAAGCTAACGCCAAACGAAAACTCAGCAGATTAACATAGTGAATCAGGTAAAAAAAAAAAAAAAAAGAAAGAAAAAATAGAAATCAGTCGTATAGTAAAGGTCTTTTGAGATAATTACTCAAACAGCGGTAGCTTTTAAGGTGATTTTAAGCATTTAACAAATGCTTTAATTCAATGCTAACAATATGTGTCTTTTACGAGTCTTTATAGATATTAAATACAATGTTGTGAACATACACATAAGTTATGTGTGAGCATATAGTCAATTAATGTGATTTTAGTATAGTATTTTAAATAAATTTATGGAAGCTGATGGATAATTTTCAAGAATTGACTGTTTCAGATGTAAAGCAGCACTATTCCCGTGCAGATCTGCCGATTATATTTGAATGAAGTAGTTTCCTGTTTGAAATAGGCATCTTCCTCTAACTGGGTGCTATAATCTACAATTTGAATTACAGTTTTTATCAAGCACCTACAATTCGACACTTTGCTGCTTGTATACTCATATGAAAATGTTCTTCTTTCAAGTTGCTACGACAAACGCTGTCTTGATTTCATCAAACATTCTAAAATCGTGTTAATTTTATTAATTCAATCAAAGACACTGGCATAGAAACTCGTTAATATAGTCGAACATCGTTTATAGTTCCTTGTTAGTTCGTCTGGAAGAAAAGAGAAATTGTCGGTAACAATCTATTCCGTAAAGTATTGTTAATCTAAAGAGAGACGCCTAGAGGGCGCCATATTTCCTGTGCTTTACTTTGACCAATCAAATGTTACACATAAGTTCGCAGAGATTATAGAATGTTAACACGTTACTAAAATGTCATTGAATCAAGTAAGCCAGGTGAACATACATCGTTTGCTTATAATGACAAAGAAAAACCTCGTTTCGAATCGAAAACCTCCTTCCGGTAACATCTAAGACACTAGAAGCCAGTTGTTAAGATAATGCGATATTAATTTGACGATCCTACCCATTCTACGATTCCATTGTCTCTGCGTGGCTTGGGTGGCGATAATTTATGTGAAGCCAGTTTAAATGTTTCCTGGAATACTTTTATTACCATACGAATTGATTCATAGCCTAGGAGGGGTTTATTTTAATTACTCGCAAGAGAGTGATTTCTTCTAATTCTTTAACCGTCTCCTAATTGACAATCGCTAATATATCACCGCCACCAATTAAACATATGACTGTTTCTTCTTTTCTTTATTTTTCTGTTTTCTTTTATACTTTATGTCTAAATGGGATAGAAGATACTTACTAGATGAGAGACTTGCGTTTATTCTATAGTGAATTAAATACACTAACAAAAGTGACACTAAATATTACTCAATAAGTAATTAGTATACGGGTAAAGAATATTCAATTAACTGTGAAGTAATTCACATCTGTAGTCAATCTATGCATTTCATTGATAATATATTTACTGAACTTGCTCCAATGACCTTCACTGCCGTGGAGCTCTTCGCTATCGTAGCCATATGTTGGCAGGTAGTAATAGAGGAGAATTTGAAGCTGGGCTATACGGTTTCCACCATACATAACAAAAATCTGAAACAAATGTAGAGTTTAAGTAAAACGGCAACTTGTTTGAGAATATTTCATATTCTAATCAGAGTGACATTCTGGAGAAGTTTTATATCTTTATCAAACACAATTCGGGAACGGGATGTAACGTTTATAATCGAACAAGGTATTTTTTAATTGAGAAGGCTTCAACATCCACATTTTGCCTTTTGCATTTAACCATCATACGTACTTAGATCTCACATGATAGACGGCCGTGAACCAGCAACATTTCGTTTAGTTACTAAATAATATTTTCATACCATTAATAAGTGCATTATGCAGAAATTTATCATGTTTCATCTTATGAAACACAAAACAGCAGATTTTTAAGGAAGGAAAACGGTATGGTTTGCTGTATATTCCTTTGCTGCGAATAATAGCGACGTAAAGCAACTTCATTCTAAATCTGGAACCTAACTGTAACAATCATTGGTTTACTAAAAACGTTCTTGCTTCATTGCTGTGACTGCCTGCACAAAGGAATTATTGCCAACTCGATAATATTTAATATCATTCGTGGTCCCATTGTATTTTTAAACGCTACTTTTGAGCCTTGTAAATCATGTTGGTTATGCTAACACAGTTGCATCGCTTTAAGGAGCAGTACACAGACTGCTTAACGTCATATTGAACTTCAAAAAGCTTCGAATCATAGAGTATGCGTGGATCTTGTAAATATTGGTTTTGATATCAAAAAATAATCTGAAGTCATGTGTTTATTAACCATATAACTACCACATTAATTTAATCGATCACATTTTTATAGTTATATTTAATAAAAAAGTGTTTCATTTTCTACTCGCAGCTTTTGGGAGTCGAGGAAACAGATGTAATATATATACATACATATATATACATACAATACATATATACATACATATATATACACATACAATACATACACGTGACCATCGGCCATCTTTCTTTTCCTAACTTGAGCTTCTTTCTTTCCTTTCGATCTGCCACACAGATCACACAAATTCTTGACTGACTCCGCTCCTATCTTTTCTCCTATCAAAGCTTGTTCCGCCAGCGTTCACCACCTCACCTCGTTATGGATTAGCGGCTCTTACTGTTTGTTTTCAATTTCCTCATTTTGTTCCCAACTTTGACCCTCCGCAAATCCCAAATTTCATTTTGCCTTCCGGGGCAACCGTTTCTGGAAGACACATTTTGTCGTAATCGCGCGAAATGTGATGTAAATGGACAACCGACAATTGATGAAGGAGCTTTATGTTACTTGTCTTGTTTTCCATTTGTCTCTTTCGATGTTCTCAAAAAATAGAAGTGCGTATTCCATGTTTTCGTATTTCGTATTTCATGTTCTTACGTTTTATGAAGTCCTGTACCCATATATGCATATGTATATGCATGTATATGTAAGTTTGTACATATATGTATGTATATATGCATATATATATATATATATATATATATATATATATATATATATATATATATATATATATATATATATGTGTGTGTGTGTGTGTGTGTGTGTGTGTGTGTGTGTGTGTGTGTGTGTGTATACACACTCATTATGCTACTGTGTGAGTAATAAGATGTGTATGTATATAATTTACATGTGCATATTTGTGTTTGAGTGTGCAAGTATCTCTGAACGCTTATTTGTGCGTCTTATACCATGGAAGCTAGAATATAGAAACGTTTAATTCACTGAAAAATCTACATACTGTATATTTTGCATTATATTTTGAAAAGATGCTTAAAATATTCATAACAATATCATTTGTACACACACATACACACACAAACACACAAACACATCTATATATATATCCGTATATCTATCCATCTCTGTGTTTATGAAATTACAGGAATACAAAAGAAAAAATTATTATTCATGCAAACTGATTTGCAGGTGTGTAGTGACACGGTTGATTTTTTTAATATATAAATTACATTGTTGAAATAAAGTAAAAACTTACGTAAACAAATAATTCAAAATTCTTTCTTTCAATTCTATATAATGCTAAAAGGTGTGATGATAAAAATCTTTCAGAAAAAAGAAAGTAAATTACTTTTAATTTTCTTAACCGTTCTTTTTTTTTCTTTTTTATTTGCTTATTCGGTTGTTAAGTAAAAATTCTGCCATATTTTATCTTTAATAATATGAAAATAAATGGTGCTATTGCGGCTACTACTACTACTACTACTACTACTACTACTACTACTACTACTACTACTACTACTACTACTACTACCAATGGTGCTGCTGCTATGAGGATAACAACAACAATAACGAAAATATTCACGAAAGCAATAATAATAATAATGATAACACTAACAACAAAAATAATAATACTTACATTTTTTCTTGAGCTCCGGCAAAAATTAAAAAAAAGGTGTTGTGAAGAAGGAACGTGACATCAGACATTTCACGCAATTTCGGGAAGAAAGCTGGTAATATTAGACTTTATTATTGATATTTACTGAAAACTATTCTTTTTTAAATTTGTTCACATTCAAAGAAAAAAAAAAAAAAAGAATGACTGCAATTGAAATTTCCAAGAATATATTAAGAAAATTAACCAAGAAGCCTTCGGATTTGCTTGTTGAACCATAGAATAGAAAACACCTACGAACGCACAAATATACATATTTGCAGGCACACATGCATATATATATATATATATATATATATATATATATATATATATATATATACTCACAGATACACAGATATATATGCATATACACGCATATATTGAAGTGCATGTGTTGGTGTGTGTGTGTGTGTGTGTGTGTGAGTGTGTATGTGTGTGTGATTGCATGTATGTATGTGCGTGAATAAATATATATATATATATATAGAGAGAGAGAGAGAGAGAGATAGATAGATAGATAGATAGATATAGATATATAAACACACACATATATATAAAGATTCGTATAGGTATATAAATATATGTATCTGTATATGTATATATATATATATGTGTGTGTATGTGTGTGTATGTGTGTGTGTGTGTATGTATGTATGTATGTATGTATATGTATGAATATGTGTGTATGTATGTATGTATATATATATATATATATATATATATATATATATATATATATATATATATATATATATATATATATATATAAACGTACGCATACATATTGGCGTAAATGGGAGAAGATCCTGAGCTAACTTAAATGTCTAAACTATAAATATATATAATGAAATGTCCAAACATATAAAGCGGTATTGTTGCTGCATACATACATGTTATAAAATTCATTTTAAGCTCCACTGGTGTCTCTCTCCATGCTTGTAAGATACATATATTTTTTAGACAATTTTCTTGTCGCTGCTCTTGTTGCTCTGCCGTATTATTCACTTCAATTTTTTTTACAATTCACTTGCACACAACTTTTGTGCTGTTATTTTCTTTACTTGAATTTCTGCTATCCTTTATATTTATATTTGTTTCATTTTTCCTATTTTTTCTTTATTTAATCCTTCCTTTTCTTGAGCAATTCCTTTTCCGCTTCAAGGTCAGTGCAATGCTTAGCTGGATCAAATTCAATGATCCATTTCAGTTAACAAGTTTTTCATGCAATGTTCAGTATCACACAATATAATAACGAAAACAAGAAAAGAAAACTGTTTAAAACTCTGTTCAATCTGACTGTTTCAATTTTTTGTGAATCCTATTTTTGTCGGTTATTACAGGAACATATTCTAGAATTGACGTCATATATGCATATATGCTAAATAATGAAATGAAGGATGATTAAAGTGAAATATAAAAATATTGCGACCAGGTTCCTGAGGCTGAGATATAAATTTGTGTAAGTTTGTATATACGTACGTATGCATGTTTGTATGTTTGTATGTATGTATGTATGTATGTATGCATGTGTATGTATATGTATGTGTGTATGTGTGTGTGTGTGTGTGTGTGTGTGTGTGTATGTGTGCGTGTGTGTGTGTGTGTATAAACGCTTAGACATTTATGTGCGTGTCTATGTGTTACTGTCTCAAAATATGTGTGAGAGAGTGAAAGAGAAAATAATATTCTGCGGAACTGAACAGATTGAATGACTCGGCCAAGTTTATCCCATTGAAAATTTTCAGCCACATCGTATATATAATTGTATGTTGCATGGGGGTAGGGCACGAAAACAGAAAAAAATGTGCGTTACTACTACTACTACTACTACTACTACTACTACTACTACTACTACTAGCACCATCATCATCATCATCATCATCATCATCATCATTATCGTCGTCGTCACCTGCACTACAAACAAAAGCAACACCATACGACATAATCTCCTTCACGTCGAGCAGTTTTTGTTACTGTTTTTGCCCAGTGACTATCCTCTTGAATAGTTAGAGCTGATATACATGTTTGTTTATTTGTGTGTTTATGTGTATGTGCGTGTGTGTGTGTTCATGTGTATGTTTTCGTGTGTGTGTGTTTCTATGTATGTGTGTATCTATGTGTGTATCTATGTGTGAGTGTGTGTGTGTGTGTGTGTGTGTGTGTGTGTGTGTGTGTGTGTGTGTATGTGTGTGTGTGTGTTATGTACACATAAAACATTCTCATGGCTACCTTCCGATGATCTTGAGTAAGAAATTCAAATGAAGAATTTGCAATAATTCAGACCAATGGGAATTATATAACAAAGTGATTAGCATGCAAAAGAGTAAATTATGTTTTGTGCCGCATGTGATAAAAGACAACAAAAACATCACAATGTAGTTGATTCGTGTAATTCTATAGCTGCACAATATGTTCTCTTATATGTTGCGCTTGAAGTAAGTTCGGATTCTAAAGATCTATATTCAGATGGCTTCACATTGTATCAGTCTTTTATTTTACCAACCAATGCATATCGACGGCCATAACAGACAAAGTATTCTTCCCATTTTAGCAGAATATGACGTAATTTCAGATTGATTTGGGAGTTACTTCTGGCACTTAAAGACACCAATTAATTTTCCATCTCTTACATCGTGTTTACAATGTTGTAAATTGTGGTGATGAGTGTGTACGTCACAAATGTTTCGTTTGCTCTTATTACCAATTTCAATATCTCTCACATAAACCTAGCTGTAGTCGCAGAGTAGTTAAGTTGTTGAACATTGAAATCCAATGGAATATTTCCGTACAGGTTCGAATTTTACCTGCATCGATTAAAACTAATATTTTTTAAGGCGGTGAGTTGTTAGAATCATTAGCACGCCGGGCGGTTACGGTCGACTTTGCCATTTAACCTTTCGGGGTCAGGGAAATAAGTACAAGTTGAGCACTAGAGTCGATGTAATCGACTTAGACCTCACTCCAAAAGAAAAAGAATGCTCGCTTTGTGCCAAAATTTGAAACCGATATCTCTTAGAGAGACGCGGTTCAATAGATGAGATTATTGTTTTCGTTGTTATTTAGACATTTTTCAGTCCTGATTATATAAATCTATAATCCAAAACGTTCTATACTTGACTACGCTATCCATAGTCTCCATATAGTATATAGAGATCTACGTAATTCATAACGCTTTCCCGTCTTTGTAAAGATTGTTACGTGTGATTTCAAGGTTTTTAACAGCCACTTCGAAATTTAACGAATACGTGAAGCCTTGTTTTATGTTTTTCATAAGCATGTCTGTTTAGGATAATATTATTCGTTTCCAATTTATATGCAAGGCAAGCATTTACGTGGGACGGAGGAAGTCAATTACGTCGATCCCAGTGCTCAGCTGATATTTATTTTATCGACTCCGAAAGGATGAAAGGCAAAATTGACATCCGTGGAATTGGAACTCAGAACTTAAAGACGGACGAAATGCCACTAAGCATTTTGCCCGGAGGGCTCACCATCTTGTATACGAGATAATATTTTTTGAATATTATTAAGGCAGCGAGGTGGCAGAGTCATTAGCGCGCCGGGTAAAATGCTTAGCGGCATTTCGTTCATCTTCCCATTTTGAGTCGAAATTCCGCCGAGATAGAATTTGACTTTAATCCTTGCGGGTTCAACAGAAAGAGTAGTAGTGAGGCTGGTGTAATTGACTAGTCTTTTTCTCCGAAATTACTAGCCTTGTGCCAAAATGTGAAATTAATGTTTTTATGAGTATCTGGGGATTTTGCCAAAACGATAGGATGTGATTTGAGGGAGAGAGAACTGCTACTTTTATTAGATCATACAACTAAGTAGATGCGTCTTCATTGGCTTCTAAAGTATGTTCGTTGGATTATTGTATTAGATTATTGTAGGAATATGTTATCTAAAGTGTCCTTGACTTTGAAAAGACAGCAGAATGTGATGTAAGATAGGTTGGGTCGCTATGTCGAACTTCCTTCATTGTATATATATTACGCATATATTAGGAAAATTTATGGCTGGAGCTATACTATTCAACGTATACTAGGATACGATTTGAGGGACGTTGAGCTGCTATATCTAGCAAGTTGAACAGAGAATATTCGGCTCCAGTAAACCTCTTATATTCACACTTTTAAATATCGTATTATATGTATATCATAAATATTCGCGTGATAAGATTTAACATTACTTTCTCCATTAACTATTTCCTAGATGTTAAGACTTTATGAAAAACGACAGGAAGCTACAAGAAACCACTTTAGTGTTGGCGAATAAGGAATGTTATAACATCATAGCCGACTATATGCGAAATTAGAAACATGCTCTTAAAAGAGATTAGATTTCATTAAGATCAATCAAGTGATTGGCGGTATTTGCTTGTTAATTTTGCAGAGAATTTGCTGGGTGAGTCAAGGGGAAGGATTCTTTTTTTTACCTCCAGCGTTTTCAGCATTCCGCCAATCCTTAGTTGTTCAATAAAATCAACTGAAAGAGACATCACAATTAGAAGGAAAAGTTAATCGCAGGCAATCTAGTTCAAAATACACAGAAAAGACATTACAAGACAGAGAACACAATGAAAGTGTATTGATTATGAAATCTTCATAAATAATACATCCACCGTAACATTGATTTATTTCGACACAGTACTAGACTAATTTATATGTGTTGGTGTGAAATTAGAAGTTAGGATTTGGGAGAGGGAGAGGTGCATCATGTAACGACTGTGATGTAATTAGATCGACATGGTATAATATTGTCTCCGGGCATGGAAAAAGCCACCACCTGTTCACTCCAGCAGAAAGAAATAACAGCCAAATTTCCCTCCTCACGTGTTCTTACTATAGTCATGAAAGGAGAAAATCACGGGATGGTCAATGCTGGAACGGGTTTCTGAATAAGTTTTGCTTATACAGATAAAACTTGGGGTTGAAATACTACTACTACTACTACTACTACTACTACTACTACTACTGCTGCTGCTGCTGCTGCTGCTGCTGCTGCTACTACTACTACTACTACTACTACTACTACTACTACTATTGCCGCTGCTGCTACTACTACTGCTACTACTACTACTACTACAGCCGCTGCTTCTTCTACTACTACTACTACTACTACTACTGCAACCGCTGCTTCTACTACTACTACTACTACTACTACTACTACTACTACTACTACTACTACTACAGCCGCTGCTGCTACTACTTCTACACTGCTGCTGCTACTACCACTGCTGCTGTTGCTGCTGCTGCCACTACAGCAACAAAAGCAACAACTGACTCACTTCGCTTTCGCACAAACAATGGTTATTTCTTGCACGTGTCGAAACGTTTTAAACCAACCTGAGCGGCGGTAGGGTTATGAGAGACTCCTGCTTTTCGACTGCACTTATTTACGTTGACTCTAGATGAACATTGACCCGAACGTGTTAAATCTGAACTCACAATGTTAAAGAGGGTAACATAAAATACAACACTAGCTGATATTAGTGCTCTTTGAGGCGGCCACTGGCAAAATCGTTAGTACGCGGAGGAAAATACTCAGTAGCATTTCGTCTGTCTGCATGCTCTGAGTTCAAATTCCGCCGAGGTCAACTCTGCCTTACAATGTTTCGTGCTCGGTATAATATGTACCAGTTAAGCACCTCTCCTCCCAAACTTGTTGGCCTTGCGCCAAGATTGGAAATTGGTAATCGTGCTTGTCTCGTGGTAGTACAGTTTCCTAAAAATGGTAGCCAAATCTGACTCCAATGACATTCAAATATCTTAGGACATAGCAAAAATACACAAGATATATATGATACTGTCTAAAAGCTAGGATGCAGACTATTGAAAAGCCTTTAATCCTAAGCCTATTCTATCAGGGTTAATAAACTTACCAGTTGCTTTTGTTGTTGTCGTTGTCGTTTTCGTAGTAGTAGTAGTAGCAGTAGTAGTAGTAGCAGCAGCAGCAGCGGCGGTGGCAGCAGCAGCAGCAGCAGCAGCAGTAGTAGTAGTAGTAGTAGTAGTAGTAGTAGTAGTAGCAGTAGCAGCAGCGGCGGCGGCAGCAGCAGCAGTAGCAGCAGTAGTAGTATTAGTAGTAGTAGTAGTAGTAGTAGTAGTAGTGGAGGTGGTGGTGGTGGTGGCGGTGGTAGTATTAGTAGTAGTAGTTAAATCCCAAATGTACCACAGTATCAAAAGCAAGTAGGCCGAAACTTTGAAGTCACTGACAGCACTATTCTTGCAAAAGAATCGCCGTTGGCTCGTCCCTTGGCTAATCCTCCTGGACCATGAATAACGGGTCTTCTTTCAGCGTTAGTTACTCACCACTTCTCCTCTCCTCTTCAACATGCATAATCATTTCATTTGTTCAGAGTCATGTATAGCAAATAAGCATTTCACTCTGCAGCATTAGTTTGATGCCTCTTTGTGTTTTAGTGCCCTCAACTGCACACTGCTGTAGCTTCATTAGGACTTGCTATTCCAAAATACCTTCAGATCACATATCTCCACCTCCTTGACATAATTTTGGTAACCGATTGTCCATGCCGTAATACAAAGCTAATGGCCAGCATATGAATATCTTGTCCAAAGGACCTGATGATCAAATTTGTGTTATGTCCGAGTTATGGAAAAATATTTCAGCCTTCTTTTGCTTAACCGAAGCTGCTGTTGCAAAAGAGACTGCTATCACTTTTCTCTTTTTTTAATGAAATCTCGATGTAGTTTTTCTGGGATCTTTGTCGAATTCAAAATCTCCCTCACTAAAGCGACAGCGTTCAACTCTTTCGATACAGAAGCAACAACACGTATCTTTCAAGATTATCATATTTGTCTGGGTGCTAGTTTTGTTGCAATTGATTTTACTGTTATAGTTCATAATATTTAAGACATTCGAGAAAACTTCTATTTCTTTTAAATGTTTATTTTGTTGTTGTTATTGTTTTATTTGTGAGTATTTATTCTGTCATGCAATTCGTTTTTGTTATGTTTTCTTTACAATGTGCATTGTTGATAGGTTATGTCTTTCTTTTCCTTTGATTGGTAGATGTTTTGACGTAGAAATTTGTCAAAATGTGAAAGCAAATAAAATCTAAAATCTGTAAAGACAAACATCTTTTAGTTTCTCAGGGACAGACATTTACTGACAACTAAACTTCTCAATGGTATATAATCCAAAGAAAACTTCGTTTGATAATATTTCAAAGTGGAAAACAGAGCCAGCGATTTCGCTTGGTACATCAGAATAGTAGTAGTAGTAGTAGTAGTAGTAGTAGTAGTAGTAGTAGTAGTAGTAGTAGTAGTAGTAGTAGAAGTAGTAGTAGTAGTAGTAGTAGTAGTAGTAGTAGTAGTAGCAGCAGCAGCAGCAGCGGCGCCGGTGGTGGTGGTGGGGGTCTTAAATTTTGCAGGAAATGAGACGCAAGTATAAGTTAACACTTGAGTGCAAGCATTTTAAAATAATAGGTAACTGTAAATACGATTATGTTTGTGTATGAATATAGAGAAATGAAATAAAATTAAATGTAGAAAAATAAGGGCAAATTAGCTACAAGCAGGCGATGAGTCGCTCCCCACGATAAAGACTACCTTCCATATCCGTGTAGCCTACACGCAGGTACTGGAAAGAGGCTGTCATAAAAATCTCGTAACTCGTATGCCAGAGTAGCTCAGAAAAAGTACGGTGAATATTCTGCAATGTGGTTTTCACTATCCTGTTATGTAGTTTTCTATAACAATCTCTTGCATATTTCACATAAATAGAGTCCATCTCCTCCCAAATGTACACGATGAATTATAAATCTTGCTAGTTGTTTCAATTGTATGTTTATGTATTGTACATTCCTGCTAGAAGGGCTATGAATTCTACGCATTTGTAGATGGGCTCTTCATTTGTCTCACACACCTACTCTTGGTCTACACTTTATTTTGCGGAGGATGGCGAGGCGCTATATCCGTTTTTTATCTTACTCTCTCAGTTACTCTTTACTACATACTGCACATTGTCAATGTCCTCACCATCTCAAGACAAAGTAAGGTGCTGGTGATACTGCTTACCGTACTGAGACGAATAATCGTTTTTGGTACTCACAACGGTGTTTTATAAACATTAGCTCCTATAACCAGTGGTTTTTGTCTTGTTAGTCTTGTTGATTCCATCATATCTACGTCTGAAGTCGTTCCGAGGAGAGTGTCACCATATCTGCATTGTTTACACGCGTAGCATGTAGACATTCAGCCCTGCACTAGAATGTTTTTTTTATTTTTTTTTTTTTATGAGTACTATACCAACACGCGATCTCAGTTCCAGAAAAGCTTTGCGTTCTTCGGATGTTATTTGGACTTCCATATCTTTTACAGCAGGAAAGCAACATATCTTATCTACTTACTTTGATTACATCGATTGCTCGGAATTTACTACAAAAGTGAAAAGAAACAAAAAAGCCAATGTCAAGACAAGCGACATTCATTTTATCGTTCAAGCATGATTCTTCAACTCCACCTGTTTTGAACACTCTGCAACAAACTTTGGACTATGGCTTTACACTAAAGCTTGGACTACCTTCAACTGTTCCTTTGATGGCTTAAAGAAATTCTACTTTTGGGTTATACAGAGATACGTCACCTTCGTTTTTGATTGGTTTCGAATGAAATTTCAGACAAGCAGCTGTGTTTTTCTATATATCACTGTCACATGGATCTTTTTATGGTAAGTATATTCATGATCAGCGCATGACTTTTAATAGCAATAATAGGGAAATAAATGGTGACATTCCAGTATGTATTACAAAAAGCATCGTTTTTAGCAAATTTAATGGACATCATTTCTTCGTTTGGCATAAGTGCAAGAGTTGTTGCTGTTGTTAACTGCATTATTTAGATTGATGTTTGTTATTGCTGCAAAAAACCATGACTTGCGTTTTTTTTTAGTGTGTGTGTGCGCGCGAGTGCGTGTGTGGGGGGAGGAGTAACAAAAAATTCTGTGAATTAACTTCATTCGTGTTATGGGGTTTGTTTTTATCTGCTTGATATGTTGATGTTCGCATTCAAGTTTTCCTGTTTTTCACGGAAGCCATTTTGAAGTGAAATGGAAAGAGTTATTAAATCAAATCCCTAATATAATCAAAACTATTATATCATAATGCGTAAATCGCCAAATCATGCTAGAAAGCTTCTGTTTGTAAACATATCGGAAAAGGAATATACTTCTTTATTTGGAACTTAGGGATCCAGAACACTTGATGGGAGCTGAATACAAGGTGGTATCAAATAGGTTTCCTGACTAGTTCTGTAGCACGCCAACAGATGGCAGCACAAGGTTACGTGCGCAGAGAGAGCTAGCAGTGACCTTCATGAGGCAGTGTACCGAGTGACAACGCTGTGTATATTTCGCAAGTTCTGATTATTTTTTTTTTTAGAGATCACCTGTATGCTGTTCACATGAAGAATTTAGAACAAAGAGCCACCGTGAGGTTTTGGTTAAACTTCTGAAGTCTGCTACAGAGACATAGAGCATGCTTCGGTAAGCGACGAGGCATTAGGTCGCATGCAATGTTTCGAGTGGCATGGGCGCTTCAAAGGTGGAAGAACGTCCCTGGAAGATGATGAGCGATCTGGAAGATCTGCCACGAGTGTCATCCCAGGATATGTGGAGAAAAATGCACCAGCTTGCACATGAAGATCGCCGGAGTACAATCGACGACATTACAGTCGCATCTCAATCAAGAGCATGCTCTTCTGTTTTTTTTTTGTTTTTCGATATCCGCAGTATTGTGCATCGACAATTCGTCTTCCAGGGTCGGATCGTCAATCAAGAATTCTACTGCGACGTTTTGAAGCGTTTCAGGGAGGAAATTCAGTGAAAGTTACCGCATCTGTGGGGCGCGAAAAGTTGGATTTTTTACGGCAACAATGATTTCTGTCACCGAGCTCTCCTCACTTGTGATTTTCTTGCCAAGAACAATATGGTGTCGAGTCCGCACCCACCCTATTCACCAGATTTAGTACCCGCGGACTTCCATCTCTTAACCAAAATGAAAAGGCAGCTCAAAGGTCACAGTTTTAACACCGTTGTTGAAATCCAGGGCGAATCACAGAAGGTCCTCGACTCGCTTTCGGAAAACGTCTTCCAAGTTGGATTACAAAAGTGGCAGAAACGCTGGGACATTTTTATTGCTGGGTAAGGAAACTATTTCGAAGATGATGTTAAAACATTAACAAATAAGTTATTTTTTATTAAACATAATTAGTCCGGGAACATTTTGTTACCACCACGAATAATAATAATAATAATAATAATAATAATAATAATAATAATAATAATAATAATAATAATAATAATAATAATAATAATAACAAATGAAAATTTAATAATTTAACTTTACTTAAAAAGAAAAAAAATTCAAACAGTGCACCGAATCGCTTGTCCAATGGTTATTGTGGAAGCGCGCCTATCAGGAAGCCTATCAGGAAGCCTGACGGCGAAAAATCTTTAAATGGCAGAATATCTTCCCCGAAAACGAACCTGGAAGGTCATTTAAACGGGATTTGTCCCGAATTAAGCCCCTAAAGTTCACCACCACAAGGACCAAAAATTCAAAAATGCAAACGAACTAAATGAAACCGGGAAGAATATAAAGAAGTAATGTACGCTTATTACTTTGCATTAAGTAGGCCAACACAAGAGAAATACACTGCAAACTCCTACAGAATTTGGAGGAGCTGGAATCCAGCTAGCAGACCAGACCTGGATGAAAACAGATAAGCAAATTTTAGAAGAGATATCTTCAGAAATACCAGACTCACAGATGCAGAATTAACCTCTTTTTTAAAAAAAGTGGTAGATAATGATCTAAATATAAGTCAGGAAAGAAATAACGAAGCAGAGGAGAGGAATGTTGGACCACAAGCATTGACTGAAAGGCGACCATCTGCCGAAACCACTCAAGAGCCTAAAGAAAAAGGAAAATATAATGACCCTAGAAAAAGCAGCCAGGAAAATGATGCCGAAACAGAATTTGAAAACCACATATTTGTTGAACAACACAGAAAATCTATCATTGAAATGAAGCAGGAAGTTCTGAATGAGCTTGCAGTTGTAGGGCATACAAATATGAATGATAGGGAAACATTCCATAAACTCTCAAATGCACACCAACATAAAAGAAATAAAAATTGGCAACTGCATTACACATGAAACCATACAACAACTAAAACCCGATCTTAATAAGTTAAATGAAATTATTTACTCTGTTGCTAAGGTAATCGAAAGACGCTGTTTAACACTCAAAAAGCCAACTATACCAAATTCGAAAAGAAAATCAAACTGGAGGAGTAGAATTGAAACAGATTGAATCATTGCGAAGGGGGTATCAATATTAACTGAGCTAATCTCTGGAAATGGTGAAAGATCGACATATGGCTGGAAGATTGTGAGAAAATATGGACTCTCGACAAGAGAAGAGCTAATGTCAGCGAAAGAAACACTTAAACAAAAAGTTGAAGCAAAAGCTCGGATAATACGCAGATTTGAGAAAAGAATCAGATTCTAGAAGCAAAATAAGTTGTTCAAATCCAATGCCAAATTATTTTACAGGGAAATAGGGAAAGAAAAAATGACCATTGAAAATCCGCCCCTAATGGAAGAAGTTGAAAATAATAATAATAATAATAATAATAATAATAATAATAATAATAATAATAATAATAATAATAATAATAATAATAATGAATAAAATTAATTGCAAAGACAAAAGCACATGAAAAATTAGCTAGCAGATGGGAACAGAAACCTCTTCATGGCAAGTATGTGGCTCGTAGCAAACTAGCTGATGTCAACCAGAAACACACGCATCAATAGTTACGAAGCTCAGGGCTAAAAGCAAAGAATGAAGGTTTCATATTAGCTGCTCAAGACCAAAGCTTATTAACTCGTAACTACCAAGCCAATGTGATAAAAATGGAGCTGACCCAAAATGCCAATTCTGTAAAGATGCGATTGAAACGTTAGACCACGTAATCTCAGGGTGTAGAATCAAGCAGACATAATTATTAAAGACAAGGAAGAAAACACTTATAGACTAACAGATGTAAGTGTTCCTACTGATAAAAAAAATATATCTGTAAAGCAATTTCACGAATTAAGTCAATATAAAGACCTAGAAATTGAAATACATTTGATGTGACATTTTAAAGCAAGAACTGCTCTTTTTATTTTAGGTATCCTGGGTATGATAAAAACGTGATATCAAAAACATTTATATAACGTCCCAGGAGATCCATGTCTCAGAGAAATCCAAAAGATTGTACTGACAAGTACAGTCCACATCTTTAGAAAGTCCCTATCCATTTAAATATGTGGTATTATATGGAGATATTTCGCTACTGCTTCTGCCACTCCCCTCTCCAAGCTTTCAGACATACTGTAACATCTCTTATCCTTCACTTGCTCTAGGGCGCTGGGTGTGTCTCAGCAAGTGATTGCAGCAAGCATGCAGATTGAAACTAAACAACAATAATAATAAAACATGATAATTGCGAAGCCAAAGATGTAGGAAGTGAACGCAGATGAAATACTGAAATATTACAACAAAGTGGTTTTTATTTAAATCAGAAGGACGAAAGATAAAACCGACCGAACATGGTGGGAATATAAATGGACGTAATTAAATATTTCATGCTATTTTGTCCGACGCTTTGCTGCTTCTTCCAACTCAGTGCTATTTATATTAATTGTTATTGCATCAATCATTTCTAACAAAGTCAAAGTTCACTCAATTTTTCGAGGGAAATATGGAGCAGAGACAGTCAATTAAATGGTCCTCGGTTTTTGATTGTTACTATCTTGTCTACGCTGGAACGGCACAAAATAAAGCTCAATACTACGATTGAAAGCAAGATATAAAGAAAACTATCGGATAAAGCATTTTTTCGGTGTTGTACCAGTTCTGAAAATCCAAGTAATCAAGAACAATAATAGCAACAACAACAACAGTAGTAACAGCATCACCAATCGTCGTTATAAGCATACTTTTGTGCACATATTTTTCAAAAAGAAATCCAGATGATTTATGATGAGATCAAAAATATATCAGACATAATCGCTAACATGCACACACAGTCATGCATTAATATACGTTCATGTCACACACACAACACCCACAGGCACACACAAACTCATACGCGTACATGTACACAAAAAAGAATTATACATATTCAGATTGCATTAAGAACAAACAAGTAATAATTCGTTTAAAAATAAAGATTCAAAGATCAAACCAGAACTGAAATTACAAAAATATGGTCGCCAGAAAACAATAACTTATCCGTTCGAGATTTATGTTGGTGAAGGGTAAGCTTGACATTATCACAAAATTTAAGTAACAATCAGTGAAACACTTCAGATATGCAATCACACAAAGCCATATTAATCCTTTGTTTTCCTCAGTTTCATTTTATTTTTGCTATTCCATTTGATATATTCATGCATATGCATACGTATGCTATGTGCATATGCGTGTGTGTGTGCGTGTGTGTGTATGTGTGTGTGTGTGTGTATATGTATATATATATATATATATATATATATATATATATATATATATTCGACACTCAGATATATAAATGTACATACGTTTACAGATGTATACACACATACACACGCAAATATGTACGTGTTGTGTGCGTGTTGGTGTACATTTTCTTTTTTCTTTTCTTTTTTTTTTGTTTCATTTCCAACGTTACATTGATACATTTTATTTTGCTGCAGCCTCTACCACTCTCCTCTTGTATATTCCATTCTTTGAATAGATTTTTCCTTTCTCCTTTTAATTTTTTTTTTCTCTATTTCTCCTCCTCCTTCGTTATGTTATTTTCAATGACGGCAACTAAAAACTACAATTCAATTGCTTAATAGGCCATTCCAAGCGGCTAATCAAGGAATGTTGTCCCGTGTTCAGCTTTAAGATATCGCTCTGCAATTTTTGTGGCTTTATCAATAAACCTGTCCTTTGAAGAATTTTTTATCGTCATTTTGCTGATGATTTCTTTTGTTATTATTTTTTTTTGTTATCTGTTCGTTAATATTATTTTTAATATAAATTTTCTGTTTCTTCTTTTTCTCTCTTTACAATTTATTTTAATATTTTTCTTTCTTTTTTAATAAATCGTATTAGTCGTATAATTTACAACAATTCGATCGTGTCGAGTGTCCTTGTTAAAAAACAATCCCCTACCTTCAAAAAGAAAAGGAAAATTGTTATTGGAAATATTAAAATTCTACCACGTACGCATGCTTATAAAAGGAAAATATACAAATATTAAAATACAACTGTACGCACGCTCTCTCACACAGACACACGCGCGTACACACTCTCGCACAGTCTTTGAGAATACCTAGGTATACAATTTTTTTTTATTTTCAAATGTTCCAATATTTATCAGCTGAAATGTTGCTTAGATATGGATTCTTGTGCGGAGTGAGGGGGAGACATTGCAACAAAAGCCTTGCATATATCAATTTTCCATTATAAATAACAGCATTTAATACTTTCGCAGCCATTTTATTTTTTTTACCTATAGATTTCGCCTCGATTTTTCTGCTAAATATTGCTTTCTGTTCCACACCATAAAACTCTTAAGATTAAGTTATCATTTCAGCAAAGAAAGAAATGCTATTTTTGTCTCTTTTTTATGCAGTTATATCTTATAATTAAACAATGGATTTCACTTTTTCTCTATGTACACGCTCACTCGCGCACACGTGTGCACGCAATATCTTTCTTTCTCCCTCACTTTCGCTCTTTGTTTTGTGTTGTTATATTTTCTACGCCCATATGTGTTATTATTATTTATAGCAACGTGGGAATTGCTTCACTTCACTTATTTTGCTTATTTGAGAAAGATATGTACATCACAAGTTTTACAGTTTCCCAACAAATATAGCAATTTCTGACCTTTGGCTCTTCGCGAGACATAATTATAATTCCCATTGTAACAGAACACCGTATTGTAACTAGAGGTTATGACTCAGTCAGCCGTGTCTGTTCAACACAGTTTCAATACCTCTCCCGCCACACTACCGTCACCACCACTTATCTATCACCACCCACACAAATCCCGAATCACTGTTGAAGCTCTATCCCCGTTGTACTAAACACAATTTCAACAAAAACTTTGCATTTTATTGCAGCAGTCATGCTGGAGCACCGCCGTCAAGGGTTTTAGTCAAGGAAATTGACACCAGGACTTATTTTTTAAAGCCTAGCACTTACTCGCTCGGCTTCTTATTGCCGAACCCCGAAGTAACCGGGATGTAAACACACCAACACTGGTTATCAAGTGGTGATGGGGGACACACGTACATACACACACTCACATGCACATATATGCATATATATATATGTGTGTGTGTGTGTGTGTGTGAGTGTGTGTGTGTGTGTGTGTACGTATATACGTATATATATATATATATGTGTGTGTGTGTGTGTGTATACACACCCATACACGCATATATATATATATATATATATATATATATATATATATATATAAGAATAGTATACAATATGGATTCAGAGAATAATGTAGTCTTCTCAGCAAGCTCTTCACATTGAGTCGGCTATCAGTCCACTTAACACTCAATTACTAAGCAGTGCAATCTGAATTATCCATATCGCTATAAATCCAGAAATTCCGAACGATAGAATTATTCTGTGACAAGTATATAAAGGTATAAAGTTACGAGTTATATGAGGTAAATATAGGTTTTTTAAACCAAGTGACTTCCCTAAGATTACGCCTATTTTATAATATTTTCATCAAGTAATTAATATTTGTGCACAACATTATATAATAGAAATTAAGGCAAATAAACAACGCTAGCTCATCAAATCACAAGAAGCACATTGTGACATCAACAGTAACATTAGTAAATAAATGTTTGCTTATATACAGTGAAATGACTATTGCCAAGTGGGTATTCAACTAAAACTATTTCAAACATTTATTATACACACAGAAATTTTATTGTTATGATTTCAAATATACCCGGGGAAACATTGTTATTTTGCTGTTAAGTCAAGGAAGGAAGGGCATCGCCTTTGCCATGTGCAAGTCTGCCCTTGAAAGCAGGTAGGATGGTAGTATTGAAAACAACAGAGCAAGCCCTTATCAGCACAGAACACGTGGGCTGCATAGAAACATTATTAGACTTTTGCACCGACTGCTTGCATTGGTATACTATCACGTATTTATATTTATGTATATATAGGCATGTGTGTGTGTCTGTATGTGCGTATATTTAAAAATCAACCAATCTACCTAGCTATGTGTGTGCGTGTGCGTGTGCGTGTGTGTGTGTGTGTGTGTGTATACATATATACATATATATATATGCATATATGTATATATATATATATATATATATATATATATATATATATATATATATATATATATATATATATATATATATATATATATATATAATAATATTATTAGGGACAAAATCCAAAATTACAGGTAAAAAACTCAATTAAAATCAATTTATAAAAAATTAAAATTAAATTGAGCCTTATAGATAAAGTATATATAAAATATATATAGTTTTAGGGAAAATAACCAATTTTCAAGAACTCATCGATGAAAATCCACTATCACATATAGAAAAATTAATAATTAAAAGCACAATAAATGAGTATAATATATATTATACTCATTTATTGTGCTTTTAATTATTAATTTTTCTATATGTGATAGTGGATTTTCATCGATGAGTTCTTGAAAATTGGTTATTTTCCCTAAAACTATATATATTTTATATATACTTTATCTATAAGGCTATATATATATATATATATATATATATATATATATATATATATATATATATATATATATATATATATATATATATATATATATATATATATATATATGTATATATATATATATATATATGTATGTATGTATAAATATACATGTACATATATACATATATGTTAATATGCACACACACACACACACACACACACACACACACACACATATATATATATATATATATATGCATGGGGTGGTGGGTGTGTACATTAACTAATTGTTTTCTATATAGCCGACGTTATGGTAATTTTAAATGTAAACGAATCCATTATCGTGTTACTTTTAATAAATTAAGAATTTTAACCTTGTTAAAAGTAAAACTATATACTGACTTAACTACTTTCTTCCTCGAGTGTTTATACTGTATGAATAGATATCTGACGCTTTCCTCTCTGCTGTCAATGTTTAGCAAAATTATAAACTAGGCAAATTTAGACGAAGCTCTTGTCTACATTAGTTGGTTTAATTCTTAACAAAGCTAAAAATGGGCATGTAAATTTTGCCTTATATTTCGTACTGTACTAACAGAAAACAGTTCCTTCTTTTACACAGGTAACTAAATCATCGGTTTTTCATACACAGTTAGTGCTAAGTAGAATAAAATTAACTATCAGTAACAATATTGTTTCATTCTAGGAACAGAAGGTGTGAAGCGATCTCTCACGCGACTCTAAAGAAACTTCAAACCAGTCCTGGCGGCCTTGTTTTTTGCACAGAGACGAAACAGTATGTAACAATATTATCACAACGAAATTAAATAGCAAGATCACTAAAATACATATTATATCACGAAGGTTAGCACATACACACACACACATTACCTAACACGACCACACACACACACACACACACACACACACACACACACAAACACACACATACACACACATATATATATCCAATATGCAAGTGAATAGAAGAATGAAATGGGTAAATTTGGACAATGTTCTATAAATGAACCTGTGCAGGTATGCAATAAAACGCCTATTGTTAATTCGAGTCAAAGTAGCGTTATTCCATACTCCAATGGCAAATACAGTCTATAATTTCACTGTCTCCCTACTCTCTTTTTTCTTCCTATTTATCTGTGTGTGCTTGTATGTATGTATGTAATTCTGTATGCATCCAACTCTGCATGTGCACGCGTATATATATATATATATATATATATATATATATATATATATATATATATATATATATATATATATATATATATATATATATTTATTTTATGTATTTATTTATATATATATATACACATACACTCTACCATGCATACATATTGTCTTCATTCTAAGCGAGTGAGTATATATATATATATATATATGTGTGTGTGTGTGTGTGTACATATGGGTGTGTATGTGTATTCATAGACATTAGACGATGAATGTGAAAGAAGGCACTTGATTATGCCATTCTCTGTCCCGAGTTAAAATACTCCTTCTGTTCAAGTCACGTTTCGGTTTTCGCGCATCAGGGAAATAAGTGACATTCTAGTACCAGTGGGGATTAAATCGGCTTCGTCCTGTTTCATCAATTTGTTACTTTTGTAGTAAAGTTGGAAATCAATGCAGATATTCCACGAATGACGAATATAGAATATATTTTCTATTGAATACTGATTTTTAATAAGTTGTTGTTTCTGAAAACGTCTCTCCCATGTCAAGATACAAATTTATTTCATAAAATCGGAAAACGGGAAGAATATCAATAATACAATAAAGATATAAGTCTAACGTTTCGAGTGCACAGAAGGAAAAATGCTTTTTTTTTTTCTAATCATATTAATAGGCAAACTATGTCCCAATATAATTGATTTTTTTTTTGTTTTTTTTTGTTTTGTTTGAGGATCAATAAACAGAGCTAGGGTAGGTAATGCCTTGATCATTAATAAAATGAGGTTGGATGGCAGAATTTTGTGAGGAATAATGTTCAAGTGTGAACAGGACAATATTTTGTTCTTTTTTTTTAACTCAAAGTATTATGTACAAGTTGCCTGCATTTTGGGAGCTATTTGCAATAGGCAAGTTGGAGTAAAACTAGTGCGTCTATATTTTGAGCAATTATAAAACGACTTCCTTAAATACATTTGCACGTGATCATAAAATTACCGCTCTGGAGTGCAAATGTTTCCTAAAGCACTTCATACTTCCCAACTTGCATAAAATAAAACTAAGGGTCATTTGGTCAGTTAATAGAATCTAAAAACAATATCATGAAAGAGATATGAATCCAACTTGTACAAATCGCAACTTCTCAAATCGGCCAGTTATAGCCATTATCTTCAAAATCTGTTATCCAACGTTTCCCCGCACTTACTTCCTGAAACGTTTCGCTGCTTACTATACTTATAAATCTACAATACTAATAAGAAAGAAAACACTGGTACATCGTCGGTTACGACAACATATGTTTTAGTTGATCCGTTCATTTGAACAGCCTGGTCGTGAATTTAATGTGCAAGTGACTGGGACACTCCGCACACAGGTGTACGCCTTACGTAGGTGTCTGGCAGATTCAGTGTGACAGAGAACTTGACAAGGCTGGCCCTTTCAATTACGGGTACAACTCAGTTGTGTCAGCTGAGTGGAGTGGAGCAACGTGAAATAAAATATCTTGCTCAAGGACACAACGGACTGCGACAATCGACCTCACAACCTTACGATCTAGAATTGAATACCCTAACCACTAGGCCACGCGTCTTCAAAATAAGAAAGGGACAATTACAATAGCACATATCATTTTATTATAATGATCAGAAGAAGAATAATTGAAATAACACACGCAGTTTATTAATGTGATCCCTGTAGTTGATGAACATGAGAAAGTTTTGTAATATTTGGTTCTAAATTTTGCGAAAGAGATCATAAAACCCACGCAGTACTACATTCATTCGGTTTCTATTCTTCATCAAAATTTGATTTCCTGTCCTAAAACATTTTCCCACCATGAAGTAGAATGTAAAAGCAATAAAATTAGATTGGATTCCTTCAACAGTTAGGATATTACTGACGACATTGGAACCATATTTAATACAGTTTTTGATTTTCAGAAATCTTTATTTCTTCATCATATTGTGAATCAATGTTTGGCTCCTCTGAATCAATTTTTTTGTTCTATTTTGAACACAAATGTGATTTTCATCCAGTTAAGAATTCTTGGTTTAATTAAATCATTAAAAGTTCACTCAAATATTCCTTTGATTGTCGCAAATGTGTTGAGTAGGTCCTCAGACTATCATCTGTAAATTATTTTGAAAGGATCTTCATTGATGGAAGCTGACAAAAATCCCTTCGGCCACTGTTTCGCGTGTACAATTCAATGTTACTTACAAACATGCTGACTACATTCTGTGCGTGTTTCAAATTTAAATTGTCTCCTTGCATTTGCATATTCACAGTATTCGCCTTGCAACAAATTAAAGTACATCTCTACGAATATAGTCAATGCATTTAGCTAGTTAACCATAACGATTTATAGGTAAAAATTCGGCAACTTGAAGAAATATATCGGACTTCAATGTCGGCAAGTAATGTTTCAACTTTCTTCATATACCACAAAATTGATAGGGTAGCTTAATGTTTAAAACCTGAATCTTTATTTTCTTGTGGTTGTAAATCATCTACTCACAAACTGTCTCAAAGTAATGCAGATGAATTACACAGTGAACAGCCAACAGACAAGACACTTCTTTTCCATATATGATTCGAAAGCTCCAACTGTCACAGATCGTGTACCATCAGTTACCCTTTTTACTTGCTTCAGTCATTTGACTGAAGCCATGCTGGAGCACCGCCTTTAGTCGAGCAAATCGACCCCAGGACTTATTCTTTATAAGCCTAGTACTTATTCTATCGGGATCTTTTGCTGAACCGCTAAGTTACGGGACGTAAACACACCAGCATCGGTTGTCAAGCGATGTTGGGGGAACAAACACAGACGCACAAACACACATATATATATACATATACATATATACGACGGGCTTCTTTCAGTTTCTGTCTACCAAATCCACTCACAAGGCTTTAGTCGGCCCGATGATATAGTAGAAGACACTTGCCCAAGGTGCCACGCAGTGGGACTGAACCCTGAACCATGTGGTTGATAAGCAAGCTACTTACTTCACAGCCACTCCACGATACCATTTTATGATATGTATTTTTTTTTTTTTTTGGTGGGTGGGTTTCTTAACTTCGAGGTACTATTTTTTTCTTAAAGAAACTTTAAAAATTGCTTCTCCCTTTGTATCTGTTATCAATGATTTAGAACCATTTCTTCAAAGACTTTCTTTTCTTCAACAAAAAAGACTATATGTCATTAAAAATGCTTGATATGTTTATAATTGATTTGTCAAGTTATATGCTAAACACTCTCTTTCTAAGTTCCATGCACAACAGATTTTCAGTAACCTCATCTATTTCATCTCTGTGGAGAGAAACAGTACTATTCCTAAAAAAAGAATCGATTTTAAAATATTTGTATCAACTTTAGGGATGGTGGCAAGAATTTTAGATACTGAGGATACTATTAGCACATTTGGAATAACGTGTTGACTTCCACATTTAACAATTAGCTGTGATATATTGCATGGAGCGATGTGACAACTGTCAAATTTTAAATTAGGTCATTATTATCATATCTAGTTTACGGCGTCATTAAAATGTCTGAATTCTTCAGAAAATGCCGAAACTTCGTTTCTTTGTATCTTCAATGGCTATCAGGAGAGTTGTTCAAGAATTGATCTGGACTACATTATTTAAGATCAGATTGAACAGACAGAAATAACGAGAGTACAGATGGGACATTCATCAGTCGATAAAGATGATAAGAAAATATTTTCAATCCAGTATTCCATACGGAAATTAACAAACTAAAGACAAGAATTTTCAAATATTACAGCGTTGTGAAATATTAACTGTTGAAAGCAGCTACCAGTTTATCTAGATTTAGTACTGCAGAATAAGTTTTGTTATCCTACAAAGATAATGACTATCAACATCGTTAGCATAGGGCTCATAACTATGCGAAACTCATGAAAATCAGAGAAATAACGCATTTACAATGTAATGTCATGCATCATTTCATAATTTGCTAGAATTTTATTGATGGTCTATAAACACATATATTTGCACTGATTTCATTTACCAATTTATTGTCTTGCATATCTGATAGAACCAAAATGTTTATATATTTAAGATCGGGTCGCTGATAATCCGTCTCACTCAGTGCAGAACAAACTTTACTAAAATATATTCTTTTTGCATTACATTAATTGCATTACGTGCAGTAGTTGCATGTTTCCGATTGAAACATATTTAATTACATTTAAACATTTAGTGTTTTACAATGTGGTGACATCTTACATTCTTCCGTTTCTCCACTAACTAAATACAAAACATTGCACGCTGTATCTAGTCATATATTTAACAGAGAAAGTTTGAAAATTAGGTTAAGATGTTGTAAAAGCAAATGGTATAAATCTAAACAGATTAGTTGATTAAGTCATTTTAAACATAAAACTGTTATAGAGTAATTAGATCTTGCATTTAAATCAACTGACGAAATAGTTTCAGCTTTATCAAACATCCTCGGGAAAGCATATAATGTACATCTGGCAGCATTGTATGTGACCAAAACAGAGACGCAGATAATGAATATCAACAATATGGCTGAGGAAAAGTACCCCAGGAGAGCGTTTTGCATACTTAATGCTCATACGTACTTCCTCTCAGCCATATTGTAAATAAAATATAATTAAAACTAGAATAGACAGTTTTCTCATTAGTAGTTTATTTGGTCCCTTGAGACTTAATACAGCATCAAAAGATCCTTTTAACATCAACATGTTTGCTTTAATGAGATATAATTGTATCTATTAATGTCTTGTGCACCATCAATAAATTTTACACTTTCTGTATTGCGTGCAGCAAAGTGTGTTATATTTTCACCAAATTGGGGCCACGACAGTTTCGATTCTAGGTTGAAATTATTTCAGAAGAATCATACTACTAATTATATTTTATGAGAGAACATCATGAATGACTGCTTCTCATTATTCTTCGCTTCCAAAATTTAGAGGTTTTGTTTCAAACGGAGAAAACAAAAGTTACAGCCTTCGATGTGTGCTACAATCTTTTCATCAAGAAATTCCAGATTTGGATTCTTGTTCTGTTTTTCATATGTGTCATACAACTCCTGGAAAACATGTGAAGTTCCAAATATTTTCTTTTGGGGTAAAATAGCATAAATATCCTTAATTCGATATACAGTACTCCAGTGAATCGGACCAGCCACTACACAATCTTCCATTTCAAATGTTTTTGTTTGTTTTTCATTAGCACCGTCACAGTACTCCAACGCTACTCTGCTCCTGTTAACATCAACATTGAAGGGAACAGCACCAGAACTTGAGTATATATGTGTGTGTGTGAGTGTGTGTGTGTATGTTTGTGTGTGCGTGCGCGCGTTTGTTTATCTATATATATACATTGTTTATCTCTTCATCAATTCTCCCACTCTGCCCAGTATTTCTGGGAAGTTCGTGGGGGTAGTGCCCTCGGGCATTCTTCCATAGGTTCCTATCAGAGGCAACAGTCATTACACTTTCTGGATGGAATCCCCAAGTGTGACCAACTGAGATTATGGATATTATCCAATCATTTTGTTTTAAGTCAACTCTAAGGTCTCCATCCGGTTGGTGCAGCTTAAAGAATCTGTCTTCCGATTCCTTCCTGCTACATTCTAATAAACGACCCGTAAAACCGGAGCTGTGAACTCTCAACTTGAAAGAGCACAGAACGAAACCATGTAAGACTAACATTGCTGTTGTTGTTGTTGTTATATGTAGCATAAGCATAAGAAATATAATTTGTGAGCGTAGTCAGTCGCTACCATTGAAATTCGCAGCTGAGTGGGACTTTAGTCTATTGACCATGATGGCTTGAAAGGCAAAGTTGACGGCAGCGAGATTTGAATGTAGGATAAAAGAAAATGGAGCAAATACTACACGGTATTTTTTCGAAGCTCAAACGATTCTGCAACATCCCTGCATTTCCAATAATTATAATAATTTCAAATGTTGGCCCAAGGCTAGCAATTCTGAGGAGGAGGTAAATCGGCCCTAATGTTCAACTGGTACTTGTTTTATCGGCCTTGAAAGAATGCAAGCGCTTAGTTCGTCCTGAATATTCAAGCTAAGTGCTGCTAAAATGAGAAATACCTGTGTTCGAGAAACAAAGCAGACCTAATTTGGCTTCGTTGCTATGTTGCACCTTTCCCATTCGGGTTTATTGGACGACTTTTATCCCCTCCTATCATAGAACAAGCACCATTATCTCTCAAAAGGAGCTTCGATGCTTTACGTTGGAGAATATGCCAAGGACGAATTTTACTTTGTGCGCGTTAGTTGCTATAACCTTCCTCGCGCCTCTTTTAAGTTTTTAACTAAGTTTCCCTCTATTCTAGTTTTCTGTATGGCCAAAACCTTAGTAGGCCTTAACGATTTTCCTCTGATCATTCTTTCCAAGATGGACCACAAATTTTGCTGACGATATACAATGTCAATATCTACTTATCTAATTCGCTAATATCTCTAAACATACGAAGTCTGTATATAATTATAAACATGTACGTGTATATACATACATACACACACAAACAAACGCTCACACACACGCACGCACACATACACACACACACACACACAAACACACACACACACACACATATATATATATTATACACAAGATTCATATTATGAGACCAGGCATCTTTATTTTGTCAAGACAACGATATGTAGCGCAATCATATGCCCACTCGCGCATACACACACACGCACACACACACGCACACACACACACACACACACACGCACACACTCTCTCTCTCACACACACGCACATACACAAACACACACACATACAGGTATGCATGTAAGAAATTGAATGCTGCTGTAAAGTCGAATCTACAGTGCACCGGATTAGACAACGTCCAACAGGTACTGTTTACGATCTAGTAGACTTTTCATTTTGTCTTTCCAGGATGAATGAAATGAACATATTTAATGGATTAACTTTTCATTTAAAAAGAACTGAATACCTCTACCGAGTCTAATCTTGTTTAACCTTTACAGAAGTTTCCTTATAACTAATCGTCAGTAACAAAGATTATAGAACTTCACAAGAAATTAGGAAATATTTTCAGCCCCTAATTAAAGCAATTTTTCTCCAACTACGCTGTGAATGTCCATAAAAAAAAAATTAGCAAGACTTACATACTTTTGTTATGCATGTATTGAGCACAGTTGATTAGAAAACGGACGCATGGTTGTAAATTTTTGTGATTGAGTTCTTGTTTGAAACTAGTTTCAATTTCCTTACATGGTTCGAAATTAGTTCCAGTCCCTTTATATTTACACTCCTTACCACTCAGTTGTAAGGAGTATAAATAACAAATTCCCATTTATTCTCCTCTAAAACATAAGTTCTCTTCTCGTGATCAGGGACAAACAATATGTTTATTGTGTGCATAGTTTCTTGCTGTTTCCCTGTTGTCTAATTTTAAATAAATGATACTGTTATTGCTACGAACTTTCTTGTCAATTTGCCAATCTTCTAAAGCGAGACATCACAGTGAGTGAAATAAATTGCCTTCGTAGCTAATCAAGTGACAACCATGAGAATAACACTGATTAATTACTTAGTTTTCTCCTCCAAGTTACGTGCATTGAGGTTGCTAATTATTCATCAACGCATTTCGGTGCCGGGGTCGAAATGTTGGTTCATCAGTGACCCTTAATATCACTTATATCACGCAAATACAATGACGTCCATTCTTTAGTTGGGTAAAACTAGACATTTATTGTGAAAATGCCTGGCAGAAAAATCAATGTCGTTGAAACAAAACAATATCCTAACGAAAATTTAATGTTGTTTCGCGTTACTTATCTACAGTAATATTCATTGATTGTTCTTTTTAATGATAGCAAATGCCCTAGTGTTTAACAAAAAAGGAACAGGAGTTAATGTGACATTCATGAATATCCCCCAAAACATAAAAACATCGAAATTAAAAAATTACTTACAGGGAAAATGAGAACGGGGATGTTATGTTGAAACATGTACATTTTCGTGCTGCTTTCCAAGACCAACATAATAATTGTCTTCAAACCCAAGCTCTAACTCATTATCATAACCTAGATTCATTACATAGAAAAGAATTCCGTGTTATTTTTAAAATTAAATTACTTTCAAATTGATCGTTTCTTTCAGCACAAAGTGAGATAGCTGAACTAGATAATTTCATGATATTGTTACTAAGTTGATTTATTGCTAGAGATAATAAGATATCAGAAGTTTATGGGGCCATCCCAGTGACCAGTACAATGAAATACTCAATATTCCAGTCTGTGTAAATTCAAGTAAGTACCCCATGAGACATATTTCCTCATTATACTACCAGGAGAACATTCTATTTCAGAAATCATTTATTAGCTTGCAGTACTCATTTTTCTAATTCCTGAGGCAAAAATATATCGTTTCATAGATCCTAACCTCAAGCTAAAGAAACTAGTATGAACTTGTCCAGTATACTACCAAAGGGCGTTAAGGAAAATTTTATTTTAGAGGGGTTTTAAGATTTCCAACATTTTTGTAGGCTTTTGTTTTTGTGATTCCACCTTCACCGTTGCCAGTGCTATGCCCTACTTGGTGAACTTCTCATGTACTGACTTTTTCATGTTCAAATAATTTCACTTCTAAGAAAACATTTACATAAGTATTAATATCGCAATTCCAATTTATCAGATTTTCAATTTGATAATGTCAAATATATTTTGAAGATTATGTCAGATCATTCAGAGTCAAAAACTACTGACGCACTCTTGTCTTGTTTCGAATCCAACTGTCTCGTTCATAAATATATAACATATTTGTTATTGGTTTCAAAATTTTGGCACAAGGCCAGCAGTTTTAGAGGAGAGGCTTAGTCGATTTCATCGACACCAGTACTCAACTACTACTTATTTTATCGACACCGAAAGGATGAAAGGCAAAGCTGACTTCGGCGTATTTCGAACTCAGAGCGTACATGAAATGCCGCTAGGCATTTCGCCTGGCGTGCTAACAATTCTTATTTCTTTATTGCCCACAAGGGGCTAAACATAGAGGGGACAAACAAGGACAGACAAAGGGATCAAGTCGATTACATCGACTCCAGTGCGTAACTGGTACTTAATTTATCGACCCCGAAAGGATGAAAGGCAAAGCCGACCTCGGCGAAGTTTGAACTCAGAACGTAACGGCAGACGAAATACCGCTAAGCATTTCGCCCGGCGTGCTAACAATTCTGCCAGCTGGCAGCATTATAATATACTTAATATTAGCTCTCAGATTTACGTTCTGATTTCAAATTCCAAGGTCAGCTTTACTGTTTATTTTTCTAGGGTCGATAAAATAAGTACCAGTTGAGTACTGCGTTCGATGTAAGCGACTTAGCCCCGTCCCCCAAAATTTGAAACCAGTATTAGCGCTCAAATTTCTAACTGGAGGCATAATACTTCACTAGCAACTCCTACCGTATTTAGACAGTGTCGAATGAAATTAAAGCAGCATACCGGATTTAAAATCTATAACAATGGTGTTTTGACTGCAAAAACCTCTTAGTTGACCTTATATTATTTTTAATAAAATAGATATATTATACTACGGTGATTTATCTACATGCATCGTAGTCCCTATGACAAAATAGAAACTGACTTATGAGAGGACGATACACTGAAAGTGCTATTGCATTTCATGGAATTCATCACACTGGATAGCATTTCCCTTCTTCTCAATTTGGTTATGGAGGTGGTTCCGCGATCATGATACCACATATTTCCACCACAACAGATTCGAAAAACATTGCTAGCGATCTCAGCTCTGTCATGCTAGGAGGCTTGGTTCTGGCATCAACATTTGCAAGTTGCTCTGAAACTGAATCGTTGTGGATCACATCCTAGATTAAAGACTTACACTTCAGAAGAGAATGATTGCTGAAACATCACTTTTTCTGATGGACCCTCAGTTTGATATCACTTTTGAAGGTTGCGAAAGAAAATGAGATGCATTTATAACACGCATCACAATATTATTGTCAAATTATTGTTAATAATGTTGATGATGTAGTAACGGTCAAGTATTTAACTTAGTTTTCATTTTTTGGAGAAAGGGCAAATTCCACAATAGTGATGACGTTTTAAGAATCGTCTTGAAAAGTATTCAGCATTACATTAAAAGGCATTATTATTACTATTAACAGAGTTTGGGGCTTCGTATCATGATGACATAGTGAAAAATTGGGAAGGAGTCCATTCGATGACATACTGATAATCATTGACAATTGAAGATGTAACTGATAGCACATTGATGATTCATTGATGTACTTTTGATCATTTGTCGATGACATAGTGATTTATCGGTGATTTTATTGTTGAAGATATGAATGAGATATTGTCGACTTATTGATGACTTATTGATCATGATATTGATGGTTTAATTATGATGAATCACTCATATTTCTGATGACTTATTTATGTTTTCCTTCTGACACATTTATGATTTATTACATGTAGAACATCATTAACCCTAACGCTAATTCAACATAAACTAGTTGAAATTTTGCTTAATTACATTTTTTATCGTTTGAGTTACAGATATTGTTACAAAAATAATATCACTTTTACTACAGTTATATATTTTTTCTTGTTTTGTCTTCTATGGCGTTTTTCCTTTCTGGTTGATATCCATTTTCCATCGAATGATACTATTTCCTGTCAATGCTACAGCTATCGCCTATTAGATCACTAATCTTATTAATACTCTACTTTTAAACATAGCCAATTGTTTAATTTAGTGTCTCTATGGTCCTATAATCAACTACACCAGCAACATCTGTACACATCGCTGTATTTACAATTCAGCAACATCATTGCTCTCTAGAAACTCCAGTGATATATCTCAAAGACATCATACGCACACACACCCCACAGATACATATACAAAACACTCATACTACCGCTACAGAAATCATTTTCTCTTTCCGAAAAGAATAAAAACCCACCAGAAACAAGAGGACAAAGAAAATAAATAACATCAACATAAAAAGGGGCATTTAGTATCAGCTCCACATATAATATATATATGCTGTGTTTTATTCAATTATCTGTCATTAATCTACAGTGGTTTGCCATCACCAATGGCTGATCTGAGCGTCTGGGATTTATCGGAAGCATTCCCTAACTTAGTTAGCACCTGCTGTGTACGAACTGTTCTTCAAGTTTAGTTATCAACATTTGCATTCTCTCAAAATTGGACCATTATTTAATAAAGTCTCTCATCAGCTCTATACAACGTAAGTGTTTGTATGCACCAACACATATATAGCTGACTCTCACTATATACGAGTTACAACAAAAGAGAGAACAAGAGAGAGGGAGAGAAAGAGAAAGAGAGTGTATGTGTGCGTGAGAGAGAGAGAGAGAGACAGAGAGAGACAGATAGAGACAGAGAGAGAGAGAGATGAAGAGGCAATAAAAAGAAGGAAGATAGAACCATATTTAGAAACCCACTAACAAATATAGATGATTTAACAGTGAAATAACCCTATCACAAAAGCCAATTAGTCTTCCTTTCAAGTTTCAGAAGTCGTTTAACAACAGTTAAGCGATGCTTTCATATTGCTTCAGACTTTTTCAAAACTTATCTTCCGAGATAAAAAAAAAATTACCAAGTAAAATAAGCAAAACAAATGGGCATTCAAACGAAATCGACTTGCTCTACAAAGAAATCTGTATATTTATATAATCATATTATATGCATATATACATGCGCAAAGTATATATATATATATATATATATATATATATATATATATATATATATATATATATATATATATATATATATATATATATGTATGTATGTATGTGTATATATATATATGTATGTATGTGTATATATATATGTATATATATATATATATATATATATATATATATATATATATATATATATATGTGTGTGTGTGTGTGTGTGTATACGTGTGTGTGTGTATGTGTGTATATATATATATATGTGAATATACATTTGTGTATATATGTATATATATGTGTGTATATGTGTGTGTGCATGCCAAATTACCAACTAAATAAACGGATACACACACACACATATATAAACATAGATATATATTATTTCATGAAATGTGTAAATATATACATATATGTGTATATATGCGTGTGTGTACGTTTCAGAGAGACAGAGAAACAGAGGGGGACAGCTGGACAGAGGGAGACAGAGTGAAACAGAAAGCGATCTCTTATATGAACAAATGTATATCTAAAGAGTATTAAATCAAATTAATCCTCTCCATCACCAATAAACATCTCATTAAAATTAACAATGTACTCACCTCATAAACGATCTTGTAAGCAACTGAACGAAGAGACCTTAACGAAGCGTACTTAGAATTAGAAAGCCAACCAGCTCCCATTACTGAGCATATACCAATCCTTAAAATACACAAGGACATTATACCTATTCCCAACCCCCGGGTATAAAAGATTACTATTGCATAATATTACAAAAACAATGAAACAACAATCCCCAATTATCTGTCATTAATCTATAGCTTCAACTGAATACATGGACGGTTCACGGATGCTGGAGATTTACTGATGCAAACTTGCTCATACAGACCTCAAATGTTCGCAATGGAAGCATTTCATCTGCTTTCTGACGTCCAGGTTAATTGCAAACTTAAACTTACTGAGAATACAAACCAGATTGCTAGACGTCTCATTTCCCTGCCGTTAATACTCAGTCTTCATAGTCAAGTAAACATGCAGCTATGGTGTAGTATTGTAACCGCTTAGAGCTTTATTGATTTGCTTGATGATGGACACAGCTCAGGACAATGTTATCACTGTACAAATAAGGAGGAGTTATTTGCTATCGTAGGTACTGACACATTAAGAAATCCTTCAAGCTAGAGAACAGCTTGAATGCTTGCAATAAGAAGCATAAAAGCAATGCAGTGATGTTAAGCTGGGTGATATTTTAAATATAGTCCGAAAACAAAGTGTGTCAACAAAAGATTCAGTTCAACTCTAAAGGTTTGAATCGCGGCACCTTACTATTGTTGCCACTGATGACATGCAGCACCAAGAGTGTAAGGCCTCAGCCACTCGTACGTGTGGCCTGTAACAGTCAGTGATAAGTATGCAGCTGCACACGTATATGCGACCGGTGCAAGACTTTTCAAGAAAAACAATTTGTTTCTCATATATTGTACCTGTTTCGTGAGGTCCTGTACCCCCATAGGCATATATATATATATATATATATATATATATATATATATATATATATATATATATATATATATTATATGATTGAACGTCACGCATCCTCTTCCATGTCAGTATTATCTCAATAATTCTGATGCGCACTCTATACGATCTTTTTACTCTTTCGTTTTTTCTCTCTTATACTTTTACCTCCTCTTCTCCCAATATTCTATCCTATTACTCTCTCACTCTCTCTCCCTCACTCCTCCTCCCTTGCTTACGTGGTTCCCACGTGACCAGCAGCCATCTTTCTTTCTTCTCCTAACTTGCGTTTCTTTCTCTCCGTTGTAGCTGGAACTAGGAAGACGTGTTCTTGTTTGTCTCAACCTTGATTTCGGCGTTCGCCACCGGAACCTTGTTTAGTCTTAGCCGCCCTTCCTATTTGTTTTCACTGTCCTGTTTGAGTTACCAATTTTTATCCTCAGCAAAATCCCAAATTTTATTTAATTTGCTTTGTGAGAACAACTGTTTTATCGAAAGCGTATATTGTTGTGAAATTCTCGAAATACGAGACTAGAAAAACAGCCAACAACTGATGAAGAGTCGTTCTTTATGCTGTTTGTTTTGTTTTCCATTTGTGTCTTTCGTTATTCGAAAGAATAGTTCATGTTCCATGTACTCGTGCTTTGTACTTTTTGTTGTACACGTTTCGTGACGTCCTGTACCCACATATGCATATATATATATATATATACATACTTACATCTACACGTGTATATATATATATATATATATATATATATATATATACACGTATAGATGTAAATATGTATATATATATATATATATATATATATATATATATATATATATATATCAGTCTCTCGTTTCTATACCACTAACTTGTCCAATTTAAAACCACAGACTTGCAAACGATACTGCTTGCAACCAGAGTTGTTGCATATGATATTTAAAGTACTTAAAGAACCAGTACAGTATCAAATCTCGACCGACCTTCTGAGATGTCCACTAATGGGCTGTCGATTTAAAAAAAAAGGTTTCCCTGTGTATGCTCTTTCTATCAAACTCCCAAATATGTAACATAAAATAGACGTTGGCTTGATTTGAAATCAGCGGAGAGCAGCAACAAAAAGCTCAATGCATTTTATTTAAAGCTGTAACAATTGCGCATTTCTTTTCTACTGCATATACAGTCAGACATTAAATTAAACGATCACTTGGTGTATCATATGTTATATTGTCAGGAGAAGCTGGAAAGCTTTAAATAATCCCGTGTAGAATACTAGGGTTTAAGCCAATATTCTACATGCAGTTGTTTATAGCTTTGTCTATACGCAATAATTCACTTCATTTCTTTCGGAGTTTCTAAGTTCTAAAATGTTATTGTGTGTGTGTGTGTGTGTGTGTGTGTGTGTGTGTGTGTGTGTGGCTGTGTCTGTATGTGTGTGTGTGTGTGCATGCGCGTGTATATATGTATATGTGATTGTTCCTGTATGTTCGTTTGCTTGTGTCTGCATTGTATGTGACCACACACTACGTATATCTTAACCGACAAATTGAGAAATTAATTCTAAGTGGATAAGATTCCAATATTTAAAATAAAATTTTCCGTTTATGTATTTTTTTTTTGTAAATGTTTCTTTTTTATGTGAAAACGTGGGTTAAAACAGATATCATTATATTTGGGGACGGCCATTTTTGGCCAATTAAACAGACACCCTATTTATTTCATCTTCACTTTAGATCTATTAACATTATTTGAATCTGCATGGGATCGGGGGTTGTTGAAGAGGTCACAGACAAAAGAACTTTGACAGACGAAAAAGCTAAACATTACTGTAATAAAACTAAAGTGAACATCAAATAAATGGTGTGATTAATTGGCAAAGGATGACCATCCCCAAGTATAACAAAAAAAATTATCTTGTTCAGTTATTGTTCGTTGCTATTTCGTTGCCTAGAAGCACATACACGTTTTCCTGTCAGTGGGTGCCGATCACTCAAAAATGACAACATTTATCAATTGGGCCATATATTTTTTTATTTAAATAGATAATTGTGATTATAGATTTGTATACTATAGTGGCTCGAAAGGAAAAGCTAAGTTCCCAGTAACCAATCTTTCCACAATTTATTTTTCGCTAATATTTCTAGTTTTCATTTATCTCATATATACCGAATAATACACTTCATAAATACATGAACACCAGACATTTTATTTTGCTGATTTAAATAAATAACATGCTATGGCAAAACATTGAAATCAATTATAGCGTTATGCATTGGACACGGCGATCTTCTAGATCATGGTACAAATTTACATTTCCCGTATGATGACATAAATATGTATGTATTACGTAGATGTGCGTGTGTGTGTAATCTTAAAAGTACATATGTATGTATGAATATCCAATAAAAAGCTGTATATTTTTAAAGCATAGTGTATATATTTTTATACTTTATTATCAATTCTACACTAAAAATAGTTGATTTTATAGTATCAGAGATTAGATAAATGCAGACGTATTCGAGCTAGCGCAAAATTCGATATTGAAATCAAATACCACACAAATACGTGTGTGCATAAACGCTCACATACGTACATGTACATACATACACCGACATACATACGAACACGCTCATACATATAAATATGCATATACAAGACGTTATTTTGTGATATCTCTCTACACATTCTTAAAAAGAATTATCAGCGATGTATTCGGTAATGCATTCAATAAGTGTCATATGTTTATCACTCGTCAATTTCCTCCAGTTTCTTGTTATTGACTCAGATCGACAAGAATTAACGGGTAATCGTAGCCATTTATTTTATCATTTAGTCAGAAAATGAAATACAGTGTGGATACTTTTTTATACTGAAAATGCACATGCAATTATCTCGGGGAGTTATCCTCAAAAGGAAGCCTAATTCAAATATTTGGGCCAAAGTGAATTCCATCAGATACCGAGCGGTAAGATAGGAGAGTTATAGCATACAACAGCTCATGTTTATCAACCACCTTTGGCAGAAAATTAAAAGGCTCCAGATATTAGCTTTTTTTTAATACTGCCTTACGACAGCCAACATCGCCTTACTCTAAGGCCCTAAATTATTTTTGTATATGTTTAGGTTATTCAGAGACATTCGAGAAATGCTCAGAACCATTGTATGTCCCTGAAAAGGATAACGGATAACATAGGCATCCGCAGCCTAGTATCCCAAAGAAAAACTTTGACTCGAATGGATCTAAGAGTCTATTGAAACGTCTTACATCAAAATGACTTATACTAAAAGTAATGACGCTCCAGGCTGCGGTTCTTAAGACATGGGTCACGTCGATTCAGCAAGACATCAATGCGTGATCATCCAATCTTTATATTTAAAAGTAAACCAATTTATTTAAGGACTACATTATCAAATGTGGCCTTTCGATTTATAATATAATAGTGAGATATGTACCGTGTTCAGTGACAGTATAAGTGCTTTTTCTTAGGCTCAAAGAACGTTATATTTTAGTTTGATATGGCGTTGTTAAATCAGTTGTCATGTTTAAATTTACCAGCCAAAGGAGACTGTTGTTGGGTGTGTTATTGTAAAACTAATCAACCACACCTTCAATGGAAAGGCTTTGTCTGTAGCTACATAATCCGTCTATGAATTTCATTGAATGAACTAAGGTGTTTTTTTAGATTCAATTCAGTTGACTGTCAGTTGATTAAGGAAAGGTTTATCTCTAGTGCTATGGTTTGAACAAGGCAAGCAGTTTATAAACACGATGATGACGACGACGACGACGACGATGATGATGATGATGATTCCTTCATTTTTACCCACTGGTATTAATTATACCCAATTTCGTTTAGCATACAAAACATGAAGCTCTAAAATAAATCACCTTGCAAAATCGTATAGAAAACGATGAACGTATGGAGAGCAAGTGGTGGAAATGTTAAACAAATTGATAAATCTGAGACACACGAATAATATGAAATAATATTTGAAGATTAACTGCGCCATATATTGTGGCATCGACCTTGAGTAAGAGTTTTGCAGATCAAGTAATCCCTTTTTCATGCCTCGTCTTACGCATTGGACACTCTACCAATTGCTCCATGCTATTCTGTTGAAACTATGTCGCCCGACATATTGGTCAATCATCTTTTAATTACTATTTTGAAGGCACACAGAAAGTCTCCACGTTCAAAGAGGCTTATCAATTTTTTTCTCTTAGCATTTATTTCCACAAATTTGCTAAGGTTTTTCTACCTAACATCTCCGTCAGTTTTATTTTCAGAGAACTGCTCCACGCCCAGAGCATATATTGGACCTCCAAAACATATTATATTGCCTGTGTTATTGACTCTTTTTTTTTTATGTCGCAATGTCTGCGCTTACATCACAAATGTGTTTATTATTTACTTTTTGTCGATTTTCGTAATCGTCAATATCTACGTTTGTGTATGCTATTTCATTTGCTTCAGTACGTGGAGTTTTTCCTTTCGTTTGCCTTACTGATACAACCTGTACTATTATTTTCACACTTAGCAACAATCTTTCATTCAAGAATCTTAGAGAATATGAACGATGATAATAATCTTCACTGCTACAACAAATGAATCAGTTTTGTGAAATCTCAAATATACATTTCCACCGAGAAACCTTCTTTCTATCTCCTCAAGAAAAGACGTGCGGACACAAAACTTTTCTTTTGGCAAAGTGAAATTCCTAAAATTTTGTCATGGAAAATTCAAGTAATCAAACGAGCCAGTTCAAAAGCATCCGTTCAAATAATGATGATGATGATGATGATGATGATGATAAAAATATTAATTTTGATAATAATGAAAATAAAAGAAACATCTGGACACTTTAGAAATACCCTACAAACTTGGTGTGTTACGAAATCAGCTTTATCTGGAACTGCATGCGTATTGAGTAAAATGCTACCTGAGGTCCTTCTTGTGAATAGATCGACAATGCAAATCGCTAGTAAACGCAATATCTTTTATCTACAACATCACAATTTTGGATGCTGTGTGACGTCTTCAATAATAATGATAATGGTAATCATGATGATAATAGTAATATTGATTTCAAATTTAAGCACAAGGCCAGTGATTTGAGAAAGGGATAACACGATTACATCGACCCCGGTGTTCAACTGGTAATTATTTTATCGATCCTCGGCGGGGTTTGATCTAAGAACGTAAAAGACGGACGAAACAACGCTAAGCAGTAATGACTTTGCAAGCTTGGTAATAATAATAATAATAATAATAATAATAATAATAATAATAATAATAATTCTTTACTTATCATTCATCAAATAGAATATATATTATCGTAAAACACGCAGTTAAATATACACATATACACACATTCAATCATATGGCACACACGCACACACATATCCGTATCTATTTCTGTGTCTCGTTTATGTATATGAGTATATATATATGGTAATAATTGGTATTCTACCTCCTTGAACGCATACTTTTTCACATGATATAGCTGAATATTATTTATGTATTCGGTTGTTATCTATAATGTGCATGTAGTTATATCTCACTCGTCTTGCGGGAATTACTGGCAACACCCCACAACCCAGTTTATTATTTTTTTTCTCAGTCAGTAATACTGTGTATTTAGAAATATTGCAACAACACTTTACTATACATATCCATCGCATGCATCAAGAGAGATAAGCAAGAAACATGACTGGAAGATGTCCAACAAGCTTGAGGAAGATTAAATGTCATAGAACGAGGAAAGAAAACTCAATTTAAATTCTCATGATAAAATGCCAGAGCTCTTTTACACAAAGAGAATGAGAAAACAGTCTTTTGTTTCTAGCAAGCAGGTTTGGTAAATTATTAACATTTTCTGAAACGCAATTTTCAAACATTGATTAGGTTTTCGAAAATGAATGCCGTCGTTGCTTCCGGCGGAAATGGAAACATGGGAGAAAAGATTACGATGAAATGGTGCAAAACGAAGATGAATTATAGAAATGCATTCTCTGCTCGATCTAATAAACGCCTTTCTAAGAGTAAGTAGCCCAATGAATCATTTTATTCTAGTAAAATACTCTGCCAGAAATGACAAGCCTCTAGGTTTTTATTTATTTATTTTTTTCTCTTCTTGTACTTTTTACTTTTCACTTCTCGATGTGAGAACAGCGATATCTATCTCTGTGTTAAATGTGTGCGAAAGTCAAGAAATTCCGTAAATATCATGTGACTTTCTACAATAGGAAGGCGGCAGCTAAAGAACGTACTTTGCGAAATAATGTTTATTAAAATGAGTTGGAATTCAGTGATAACAACGTTTCGTAAAATAAACCTAAAAGCTATTCAGATATGTACTCACTATTTATTATTTGTTATTTATTCAATTTAGTTATTATTTATTATATTGTATGTGTGCGAACAGAAGGATTACAACACCAAATTGTCGTAAATTGCAAGAAAGTATATTTTAGTTTTAAGTATTGGAATTTTTTGTTAGTTTGTATTAGCGGTAATGGATGCATATATACATATATATACATGTGTGTGTGTGTGTGCGTACGTGTGTGTTTGTATATCTGCGCATGTGTTATATGTGCATGTATATATGTATGTGTGTCTACATATACATAATATACTTACCGTGTATGTATGTCTGTCTGTCTGTATATATATATATATATATATGTATACATAGCATTGCTAGTATTATCTCGTTGATTTATTACATACTTAATATAAACATTGATATATTTTCGACATATGCATGCATGTCATATTTTCATACACTAATGTATTGTTGTTATTATTATTATTGTTGTTGTGGTTGTTATTATTTTTATTATTATACCCATTTCCTAAGGTTGTGTTATGTAATTTAACTAAATATAATAGTGTAATGATTCAACGTTTATCTATGATCATGTTTTCATATCTGCGAGTGCTTGTATGTGTGTATGTCTGTGTTTGTTTCTCTGTGTATGTATATGCATATATGTCGGCGTGTGCATTTTGCTTGTAAATATACTTATTTATTATTTCTCGTATAAACATAGTTTTGACTTATATGCTATCACTATGTAGTTGCTAAGATATTATCCAAAATATGAAGACCCATGGATTTACAAAATATATAGACAATTATGCGTACATATATAAATATATACATACATACATATATATATATATATATATATATATATATATATATATATATATATACATACACACATGCAGGTATGTGTACATATGAACTGATGCATGCATCCACATACTATCACTCAATCGCTAAAAAAACGGTCGCTCAAATATTTGGGAAAATCATGAAATAATACTCGTTATCTTCCCACCAACATAATACAATTTATTTTCTGCTGAACGGATTAATATGTGTAGCCATATTTTCTCAGAAAATGTTTGTACAACCAAAAATCATTCACACAAATGCGAGTGTGTGTCTGTGTGCGTGTGCGCGCAAGTTTGTGTGTATATTCCATTGAATGATGCAACATGGCCGAATAGCTAAATAGCACGCTTTGTATTTATACAATTTCGATCTGACTGATTCTCATCTTGGCCAATTGTCTTTTGCCAGAGCATTTATCCTGTACATAATACTTGCTATGCTTGTTATACTCTCTGTTACACCGATTCTATCTCAAAATTCCCGTAAGTTTATACGTGTTTGTAGAATATACAGTGAATGAAAGCTCATTCCATGATCGGGTAGTTCAGTTGATGGAATAATTCAATGCATGCATTGGAAACAGAATGAGATCTATCTAGTAAACTTCTACATTTAAATATCTACATACCAAATAACAACACAGTATACCACTTCCTATTTCTCTCTGTCTATCTCTTTCTCTCTCTCTCTCCCTCACACCATCTCTCTCTCTCTCTCTCTCTCTCTCTCTCTCTCTCTCTCACCCTCTCTCTCTCTCATTCACTGTAATGCATTGGTATTAAGCAAAACAAAGAGTATTTTGTAAGTTTCCATTTATATGAGTTACTAAAATGTATCGCTATTCATTCCCTATAGCTCATATATGTGTGTGTGCTTGGTATGTCTGTACGTGTCTTGGATTTCCAGAAAAGCCAACACCTAAGACCTTAACAGCTACGTCTTACCTCTACTCAGGTGTCCAACATTTCACATATAATGGATACAGTTGTAAACAACGGCATTTCTTCTCACCTCGGATCTCTTTGCTTCCTGAGTGACATTGAAAAGTCAAAGTAGGTTTCCTTGACATGTTTAAAATCTTTGATCGTAGTGAACACGAGAATCACCTGCTTAACATCCTGTCCGCTTATAACTCCAGTATGTTATAGATTTGTCCTATGCATTTGCATTACAAAACTTATTTACTGTCATGTCCCGCTAAATATAATTTTAAATAATTCAGCTCAGAAGACCTGCTATGAATTCCATACAAGAGGTTCCCACACTGCACAGGGAAATCCGATGATTGCCAAGCATTCAAAATTTACAAAAAGTCCTATGGGTCAACACGAAAGTTTCTTCCTCCTCACTCGATCGCTTAAAAACAGCAACCAAATCTCACTCAATTAATTATTTACAGTCTTGGAACGTTAAGAATATATTAACGCTTGAGCATTCAGACTATTCTGTCAAACGTAATACGTATTGAATTAATCATGCACTGTCTCATAGCTTCAAGAGTTTGACAGACGTGATTGTTCAGTGTCAGAAGCTGGTTCTGGCCATTTTGAACATAAAACTGGTAGAATATTTTAGCCAGATGAGGCCGGTTTAAATGCTAAAGGGTTAAAAGTTGTTAGACATAGATTGTCGTTAAAAACGACGAGGTGATCATAGATAGAACGCTGCTCTTCATAGATTTAACCAATCATCAATGATGTGAGGATGAACAACAATAATTACATTCTTTTGCACTTCATTTTTCATTCATTACAACAGCTGCCGCTGCTTCATGTTTTTTTAGTGTGTAATTACACCCTAACTAAAATGGCGCCATGAAATCGCCTTTCTATTCGTCACCCCTACTGTACTTCATTTAAAAACTGACAAGAGACACATTGCCCAAATTCGTGTGCTACAGGCTCTTCTTTATTTATCTCTCATGAATTCCCTACTCTCATATATCTGCAAGTCTGCCTAAATATAGAATACACACAATGATATAGTTTCTTTGAACGTTTTCTTTTAAAATTTCACCACGACCCTTGAAAATGAGAGATAACTTTAGTGAGATATAATCTAATGACCATAAATGGAATCAGAGTTTATCAATAGAAGTAATAATTATGTTCACTTAAACATGTATCTTTTATTAGAACAAACAACACTGCTGTAGTTACCACAAGAGGAAGTCTTATATTGGTTTTTTGGTGCAAAATATACTCTTGTTTATATCTCTAGTAGGCAAATAAACCTCCTGCTACCTCCAGCGCCGAGACCACCAGATAATGTGGTTTCGACCTTGTTTGGTCTTTTCAATGATGGACACTCCACCGCTAGACCTATCAGCGATTCATCTGACCGCTAGTGATATATAGATTCACAGTGCCAGAACAGACGCTGGCGTCGCGATTAGCCAGTGTTTACCACAGGTTTTGACTTCCAGACATAACCAGAATAATGTACATTATCCTATATTATGACGCTGAAGACCTCAATGATCCCACTATACACTTGTCTCAAGTCCAGCAACGTATATTGGCATTAATTATATTTATGAACATAAAGCAGAAGCAAACAAAGAAACGCATCAATCACTAGAAACTCTCAACAAATGAGCTGATAGTGTAATACTCTATCTGCTTAAACACCTTACCCCTACAATTTGTTTACAGTGAAAAATCTGTTTCGTTTGCAAATAACCAAAGAGTTTGTTGACATCTCTGCGACTACTATGACTGCCTAACAGATAATTATCTGATATAATCACCGTTAATTAAAAAATGACAATGGTGAGTTTTAATGTCTGAACGGTGAAACACTCAATACCAAATTAGTTGTTTAAGAATTATTGTTGTGTATTAAATTATATTGAATTGTCACCACAAAACCCGATATTTTTTTTAGATAAGAAGGTAAGAATCTATATGACTATCACGTGTGTGTGTGTCTGTGTGCGTACGTACACACACGCGCGCACAAGCACACACAGACACACACACACACACACGCAAGCACAAGCCAATATATACCAGCAGCATCAAAAATATTGTCACTTTCAATGAAAGGAAATGATTTCAGACTACAATAGAGACAAGGTGACGAACACTTTGCATAATGATAATGCAAGAGCTAAGCATCATGATAATCGATGTCATGCGTTGGTTACGGTAGATACTCGGTTGCAATCATTTATTCTTCTCTTTAAAAATATAATCGCTTTTTAATGATTTCGTTCGTGAGAAGCGAGGAGCAACCTGAATATAACCATTTCCAGATGCTCCATGACTGAATGAAGGTAGATGATTATTCTTAATCTTTAGATCTGGTACGAATGCTTGAACAGATTGAACATCGTTTTAGTACCTGTGGGCCATCGACTAGTGTTCACCTGACCGACTGATCTGAAAGGAAACAGGACAGCCTATTTGATATATATCTATAATGTTTCTCTATGGAATTTCATTCACAAGCCTGAAGTAAATATAATTCAAGAAGCTAGTAACTTTAATAGTAAGCTTTAAATGGTCATAAGTTCTAGTAATTTCACGTGTCGACATCAATGTTTATAAATTAATTATTTCAACCAACAAAACAGATGAGTCACATGGACACTTAAATTTTACTATTGTTATAATATGTTCTAAATGTGTTTGGGTCAATCCGAGATAAGAGTGGAAGATACTTGCCCTAGGTGCAATGCAGTGGTAGTGAATCCGGAAACATGTGGTTGCAGAACAGACAATATAACTATATATGCATATATTTGAATTAAGAATAAACATCTTAACCACATAACTAAGTCTGCATAGATTTTAGCTACGTATACTGATCTTAACCATATAGATAAATCTGCGAACATTTGAGCTAAGAACAAACAACTTGACCATATAACTGAGCATGATGAAATCATTTATTGCTGAATTGTTCGTTGCTCTCAGTTGTTCGAGTACAGTCTCGCTCAGATGCAGCAAGTAAACCTGGGAAACAAACAGTAATTATCAGGGGAATTTTGTGTATATAATTCTTAAAACCTGAATCATAACTTCCAAAAGTATTTTGGGTTTTAAGCCACCAGAGATATCGCTTGTACTATTATAAAGAAATTCACATCGACTCTGACTCAAATTGCTGTGATATTCTATTGCCTATCCTTCATTCATTGAGCTCTCTTGTCTACCTTTACACGGTTGATTTCCAAGCTTCAGCAAACAAGGGCATATCTATAGTCAGAAATATAATATTACAGAGGATGTCTTACGGCCATTAAAAATACATTGAAGCTGCAGTGGCGATGTAGATACCCTTTCGGAGTCACGGAGTCACAGGTCACTGTTATACGACATTTCATCTTCTATCTTTCCACATTTATCTACGCACTTCTAAACTCGAATACAAACGCCAACACACACATACACACACATTCACATACTCACACACACACATTCACATACTCACACACACACACTGACTAACACAACAGTCAAGATTAATTGAATAAAGCTCACATCAACATTCTACATAGACATTACCACTGTGGCCTCTGCCGCCACCGTTGTTGTCGTCGTGATCGACGTCACTGTATGTCAATGACAACCAGTAAAGTCGTCATCATCGGAGGTTGTCATCGGAGGAGAAGAAACAGTTATATCTAAACATCATCACTATGTAGATGGATTCTTATCATTCTTCAATCAGTTTCGTTATTTGTCGGAGATTTTTCTTGTGTATTTATTATATTAGTTCTGAACATTTTCAGCTGTTTTTTTTTCCTTCCTCAACTTGACTGTTTTTATTACTTTTTAATGTATTCCAGGCACATTCAATTATACATCTTTATATATTTGTATATGTGTATGTGTATGTGTAAGTGTATGCGCGTATGTATTTATACATACACACACAAATATATATATATATATATATATATATATATATATATATATATATATATATATATATATTTATATATATATATATATATATATATATATATATATATATATGTGTGTGTGTGTGTGTGTGTGTGTGTGTGTGTGTAAGCACTCACACACGCACAATAATATATATATATATATATATATATATATATATATATATATATATATATATGTGTGTGTAAATTTGTATTTATATTTATTTATATGATACATGTTATTATATTTGCATAAATAGACGTACATATGTACTCATAAAAGCACGCGCACACTCACACACACACACACACTCTCTCTCTCTCTCTCTCTCACACACAAACACACACAAACACGCACATACGCAAACACACACACACACACACACACACACACACACACACAGTTATTTTTTGCATTGCAAAGATACGATTCTTTTTTTTTTAATTCCTTTTCATTACCGTAGACTTACCATTTCATTAATGCATTTATCCCTGTGTCATATTTGCCCTAGATTAGAAACTTTCACCTTCACCTATCCATCTCTCTAATTCCGCTACTATACAACCAGTATATCTTCTCTTCATTTACGTTACCTTTTACTTGCTCTCATATTCTCGCCTTTATTAATAATTCAAACTTGCCTGAAAGCTAATCTATTCTCTGCGCACGCATATGCGTGAATGCGTATTTTTATGTATATGTCTGTGCGTTGGGAATGATGCGGCAATGTAGAAATCCTTTATAAAGTTTCATCTATCGAAGAGCTGTAACACTTTAAAGATACATAAGAAGCTGACACAGAGGTCAACTCTAGTCAGTTTTACCTATTATTTATTCATTATCGGGTTAAATTCATTATTCAAATTCTATATCGTTATTTTTATTTTCTCCCTTACTACATATCTTCTTCTTTCTCATATTTTCTTTTGCTTACTTCCTGTTCTCTTCTATACGTTTCGATTATGCTTGTATTTATAGTAAAAGGTTTCTGCATTACAATACAATATGAAGCACAAATAGTTGAAATATTTAATTGTAAAGACAAATATTTAGTTGTCACATGACTATCATATTTTAGCAGGCGGTATTGCATGCATAGTTAGGAAATGGCTATATTTTATCGTAAGAAATTTATTATATAATGCCGGTTCCCAGCCGTGGTATTCAACTTGCCTTCAATGCAGTAATGATATACCTATCTATCTATTTCTCTCTCTCTCTCTCTCTCTCTCTCTCTCTCTCTCTCTCTCTCTCTCTCTCTCTCTCTCTCTCTCTCTCTCTCTCTCTCTCTCTCTCTCTCTCTCTCTATCTATCTATCTATCTATCCATCGCGCTTTATATATATACATACACATACGATAAATATATGGGGGTAAAAATCTAGGCAGGTACCGTATGATTCTCAAATACATTCCAGATTCCGGTTACCCACTTCAAGCAGTAAGAAGCACGCTTATAGAAAGATTCTCAGTGAAGGAACGTAACAGAATATTGTGTGTTGCTACTGCACATACTGTATGCAGCAGAAACACGTGTCGGTCAGTTTAATTAACTAATTATGCTGTATAATTAATAGCTGAACTAAAGAAAACACTTCAAGTTACTGCATACTTTGTAATTGATACTAGCTATTTACACACACACACACTCACACACACACACACATACACACACACACACACGCACACGCGCACACAAACACAAACACACACGCACACGCACACACACACACACACACACATACACACACACACACACACACACATATATATATATATATATATATATATATATATATATATATATATATATATATATATATATATACACATATAGATAGGTGCAGAAGTGGCTGTGTGGTAAGAAGTTTGCTTCCCTACTGCATGGTTCCTGGTTCAGTTCCACTGCAAGGCACATTAGGCAAGTGTCTTTTACTATAACATCGGGCCGACCAAAGCCTTGTGAGTGGATTTGCTAGACGGAAACTGAAAGATGCGCGTCGTTTATATATATATATATATATATATATATATATGTGTGTGTGTGTGTGTGTGTGTGTGTGTGTAAATGGATGAGTGGATTTTCCTTTGTTTACAGTTGACATGGAAAATTCAATAAACAGTTACCATAGTAGCAAAATTCACGCAAGTGACAAGTATGTAGCAACCCGTTCAAGGGCAGAAACTCCGGATTAATGTGCAGTAGTTTGTATTGTATAAATAAATAAATGGAGTTAAACGCAGGTGTTATTCAAATTCTTTTACTTGCGACATGTTTTGCAGACAATATTGGTGTTATTCATAAGAAATATATGGTGTAAAATAATGTAATCTTCTCATCAGGGAAATATGCATGTATGTATGTATGTATGTATATATATATGTATGTATATATGTATTTGTTTGTCTGTGTGTGTGTCCCACACCATCGTTTGACAACTGATGTTGGTGTGTTTAAGTCCCTATTACCTAGCGGTTCGGCCTAAGAGACCGATAGAATAAGTTCTAGGCTTACAGAGAATAAGTCCTGGGTCGATTTGTTCGACTAACCCCAACATGGCCTCAGTCAAATGACTGAAACAAATAAAAGAAAAAAAGAATAAAAGACTACACACACACACACACACACACACACACATACATTAGCCAAATCAGTGAACGACTGAGTAGTCACTGTTGATGAGCCCACAACTGATAGACGAAACTAACCTCGTCCAGTGATTCAAGAGTCGTTCAAGAGGCGGTTATCTCCCCAGTCAGCGTATATATATTGTATGCTTCATACAACATTAAGAGTTTCTAACTCTTATTTATAGTAACACATCTGATCTGGCAGCCTCAGTTAGGATTAGTAAGAATAAAATTTCTCCTTTATGGTATTATATTGCGCCTAGCTGTTCATGTGTATACATATATATATATATATATATATATATACATGATAAGTCCACGGTGAGGAAGGCAGCCATTTGAGACTAGTCGGGAATTCCCCAAATCAAGGATTGCCTTCGTAACCAATGACAAGACGCTAAAAAAAACTGTTCATGAGTGCATTATTAGGATAGCCTCGTTTACTCAAACCACACACGACGGTTAAACAGCTTTCATGATGGTAAATGGAACCAAGCATCATTATGCCAAAAATTTAATGCTACATGATTATAAATGTATAGATCGATAATCAGCTTTCGCTAATTCTTTCTAAGCTATGTTTCAAAAGCAAAACGATGATAATAACAGGCCAGAAAGACATTCTAAAGTCATTCTAAAGTCGTTCACCCCTTCCTAATGCAGTCACTATAGATTTTCCATAGAAATTACGCCGAGCACTGATTTGTTGCAACATTTTGTATCTGAATACGTCTAATGTAAACAATGCGATCAAAGATGGAAAAATTGTTCAATGGATTGGATATGGTGATGAAGAAAGAGCAAGAACTCTTGAAATGTGCATATACACCCATTCCTGTTTTTGTTTTTTTTATCTTCGATCACATTGTTTACGTTAGACGTACACGGATAAGAGCATTGTAAGAAATCAGTGCTAGCTGTAACTTTTATAGAAGATCCGTAGAGATGACATTAAAAAGTTATTTGATAACACTGCTAACACAGTATGACAGAGTATTGACTTATAAACCGTTTCATATAATTGTTGTATATTATGGTTGCATAACGAAATACGATGTCCTACAAATAATTTATATATATATGTGTGCGTGTGTTCTGTCTATCTCTCTCTATATATATCGATCTATCTATCCTCATGCACACAAACACACACGCACACAAGCACACGCACAAACACACACACACATATACAGACAAGTACACACACTCACGCCCCCACGCAAATTCGTGCACAAATTTCATTTGTGCTCCTTCTTGTTTATTATTCTTTTTATTACCGGCATAATGCCTCTCGCAAGGTTTAATAATTGTTTATTACTGCCCACATGGGGCTACACACAGAGGGGGAAAACAAGGATAGACAAAGGGATTAAGTCGATTACATCGACCCCAGTGCGTAACTGGTACTTACTTTATCGACCCCGAAAGGATGAAAGGCAAAGTTATTATTATTCACTGGAAATTATTTTAACAACACACATATATACATACTCACACGCAGATATGCGGATAAATAGAAAGGCGGTGAGCTGGCAGAAACGATAGCACGCCGGGCGAAATGCTTAGCGGTATTTCGTCTGCCGCTACGTTCTGAGTTCAATTCTCGCCGAGGTCGACTTTGCCTTTCATCCTTTCGGGATCGATAAATTAAGTACCAGTTACGCGTTGGGGTCGATGTAATCGACTTAATCTCTTTGTCCTTGTTTGTCCCCTTTGTGTATAGCCCCTTGTGGGCAGTAAAGAAATAAGATAGCGTGATAGATTGAGTGAGTGAGTGAGTGAGAGAATTATGTCTGTATATCTCTAAGAATACGTACGTCAGTGTGCAAAATGCAGTGATATTTGAGAGAAAGTAAAAAGGAATGAAAAGGAACGGGTGAAATTGCAAGTAAGCATATCATAAAATAGATGTTAGAAAAATAAAGAAATCTGTATAATATTGAATGCCAACACACACACACACACACACACACACACACACACACTATGTATATTTATGTATATAAGCATATCTATATTTAGCTTTTTATCTGTGTATGTGTTTTGGTGGGGAGTTACAACCACTGGAAATATTAAGAAGTAATATTAAGAAAAAAATATGATGCAGAAGAAATAAGACGGAATACATATTCCTACAAAAGTATTTAAACTAGTTCACAGAGACGCAGCCGTTTTATTTCTGATTTTGGCTTGTTGGTGGGTGTACAAAGACTCTGCAGCAAAATATCTATAACTAATGCGTTTAATAAAACATCATAATCCTGCGTTTGGAGTCTGCTTAGTGGCGAGAAGAAATCTTCGTGAAACGAGACTGCTACAGCGTTGCTTCCTTTGATGGTGGTTCTAGTACAACAGCGACTTGACAGGCAATATCTGCCGGATATTTATGTTCTATGGAGAAATATGCAGATCGAAATCCTAACTTTATTAAATTCTTAACTTTTCGATGATAAATGGTGAACATGTTGGCAATCGGCCATTTAGGTGAAGAAGTTTTTAATCTCACCCAGAACGGAGATACAACGTGAGTTAGTGAGAGAGAGAGAGAGAGAGAGAGAGAGAGAGAGAGAAAGAGAGAAAGAGAGAAAGAGACAAACAAACAGACAGACAGAGACAGAGACAGGGGAAAGTGGTGGTGTGGGTGCGGGGAAAAGAGTGAGACAGAGTTGAAGATCTAAAAGAACTAAGGAAAGAATGAAAGACAGACAGACAGAAAAGGTTGGGGAAGAGAGTTGAAGGGAAAGAAAATAACCAAGGGAAGATATAACCATAGTTTATTTATGCATATATATATTTGTGTACGTCTCAGTAAGCATGCATAAGTTTATGCGACTGTGTAAATGTATGCCTGCGTATGTATTTCAGTATGTACATATGTTATTGTATTGTATTTTATGTATGTGTGTGTTTATATGTATATGATCTTAAAATATATATTAAGAAAAATATGAAATGTTTAACTACTAAAATTGGTCTACACACACACACACACACACACAAACACACACACACACAAACACACACACACACACACACACACACACATATATATATGGATATATATATATATATATATATATATATATATATATATACATATACCTGTTAATATCTATATCCTATATCCTTTCTACTTTTCTTAACACATATCCTTTAATATACATAGCATTTTTTAATATTCATATATTATTTTAATATACAAGCTTATATTTGATAAAACATATTTCTGCTTCCTGTATATATACACAATATATATATATATATATATATATATATATATATATATATATATATATATATAAACATATGTGTGAAAATGTGTCCACGTGTGTGTATATGTCTATAAGATATATTAAGATATATACATGCGTGAGCTCGTGTGCATTTGTTTGCGTGCATGAATGTATGCATGTGAGAATCTATGTGTTTGTACATGTATGTATGCGTTCTTATGTACATATATAAATGCATAATATGTGTGCGTGTGCGTGTGTGTGTGCATAATAGTTATGTCCTTCAATGTCGCTTATCGTAAGTTCCAATATTGATTGATAATATATTTTCCTCGTAGCATTGCATAAGAAATCTCATTCACACTCCAATTGCCCCCATTTTGAAAATGAGAAATTCATTATATTTATTCATTTCCATAATCATAAGTTATTTGAATGCTGAACACTAAGTAATTTTACAACTATTTGTACCGTCGGCGTTCTCTCCATAGGAAACATAAGTCTGTCAGTCGGGTTATTTCAAACGAATGTCTATAAAACTTTCATTGAGATTATTAGTTCTTCACTTTGTCTATTGAAATTTGTTGATTACGTATGAAGCCGTAAGCTAGAAGACTCAAATATGTTGCCTTCGGACAGAACGTAACACCTGCAGAAGAATTAATAAACTTAGGATTCGTAACGAAGCTTCTTGATTCTTAATCATCTGTCACAGTAGAAAATTTCACCTGTCACTTTTTGCAGAGATTTCCTTTCGAAGCTGAAGTATCTTTACATTTTTTTTTAATTTCAGCTTCTTACAAAAGGGATTAAAGTTCTGTAATGACTTTTTCATCACCATTCATGTACTTATTATATTGATCGCGGTAAAAGAAAAGTTATAGTGTTAGGTGCGACCCATACTTGAACTCAGGATCATATGGCAGTGAATTTAAACATTGTAACTTGTGCATGATAAAACAAGGAGAGAAAAGAAGAATCAGCAATCTTTGGACGCCTTGTTCGGTAGTATACTACCTGTGTACATAAAATCTATATCAAACTATACAAGCTGTGTTCATACATATCTTCTACAATTCTATAACTTGAACACAATTCAAAGTTATAAGCGTTAGAAAATATTTAAGTTCATTTCTAAAAGCAGTTTTCAAATTTTACAATTTGTAATAAAAATGCACTAAATAAATATATTGTTAACCAATATATAAATACAAGTATTCTTTTAACTTCTTGCATTAAATTTGTTCTCAGAGTTTGTATGTTTGTTATTCAGAGTTCCCTACTGCTAAGATAGATTCAATCACTCTGTCGTTATGCTAAACCATTGACATTAATGTTGGTGCTCATCTTTCTATCTATGTATCGTCACGTGTTTTATGATTTCGATATTACCCTTGAAAAATTGCTCCGTATCCCACACTTGCAATTCGATTTTGTAATTGATGCCTCTCTATTGTTTTTTTTTTCCTTCCTAGTTCTGGTCCTTTTGCTGCTTCCCAAACGTTTTTAATTTCTTTTTTTTTTTTGTTGTTCTTTCGACGTAAATAAGCAACACCGGTCAAATAAAGGTGGTAGAACGATATTCACAATGGACTTGGCTAGATGCGTCCTTCACGTGACGGTAGGTGTTCGACATGTATCTTAACTCAGCAATGTTCGGGCACTGGACGATTGGACGCAGAGCAGTTTCGATGCCCTGCGTGCATCTTGTGTAGGCCCAACTAATAGCACTTTCGTAACTTTAGAATTTATCCCGAACCGGTAATACATCTAGGATTTAATGTTGGCAATTATGCAAGGAGCCCACACCAAAAATCCTCCGGAAAAGACTAGACAGCTTCTTCCAGAGAAAGTTATCGCTCTTGTTCGTTACTCTTTCTGGTTATTTCCACTAATTTAATTGTATGACTGCGAGCACAAAACGAGACACTAGGTGCTGTGTGCACAGCGTCTATCTACACCTGATCGAAAGTTTGCTATTCTGTTAAAACAATGCGATGTAGAAATGTGAGTCTGAACAACAGTGACATGCCTGCTGAACGACAAGAAAAAATGTGGAAATGTTTATCCGTCAGCACATGCCACAGCATGCTCAGTCCACCACGTAGCAATTGTTGACAAAAAATGGAACACCTTAGAAGCCGAACCCAGCCCTTCTGCAGAGAGCGAAAGAATAAATACTTCAGTCTGCTACGATGTTGACTGGGGCAAGACACAACGGTGAACGGGTAAAGTATGATGGAAGAAATGTAAGCGTTTCTCACCTCTTTCTGACTTTTCATGGACATTTTTTTTTATTTTTTGAAAGGGGCTTGATACATCATCACATTTCTTCTTAACCGAGCGATCTAGACAACATAAAATTCTGAGAAATTTAACAGGTTCGTCCATCCGTCTGGCCAGTGTCACAGAACGTTACCGGGGGTTGTAGCTATGCCTCAGCAGGTTCCAAGTCACAAGTTCTCTACTATTCACTCGTCCCTTAGAGCGTTGTTGATTACCTCGAGGAGTTTGCTCTCTGGACACTATGTCGTGATGCCGTTTGCGTATCTTTTGAATCCTAGCTCTCATTGTATATTCTTCATCGTCTCTAGTTTCCCCGACTGTGCCTCAAACACCAGTACATGCAGTAGAGATGAGAATGATTAAATTTGGACATAGAACACATGATATTAAATGGCTTAGATTGGCGCCATTCACCCGCTGTACATTGCAGCAAACCAACCGTAGACGACGGTGCAGTAACAGATCGTCGTAAGGAAGTCGGAAAGTACCGGTGGTCGACCCTATCGAAAGCTTTTGATTGATTTAAATTGATCAAGGCTTCAATCAAGGCAGAGTACATACATGGCTTCCTTATGATGCTTCATAATTTGAAGCGGAAGTTATCATGGATAGATCGCTTCGGGAAGAAGCAAGTTTGTGCATCACCTGTCAGGCCTTTGACTAGTCAGGTCCTTGACCAGTCAGGCCATTGTCCAGTCAGGCCACTGACAATCTTTCTCTAACACCTATGCTAAAATTTTGAAATCTTGGTCTAACAGAGCCTAAAATTGTTGATATTATTGCCCTTGTTTTGGGTTTTTTCTCAGCATCGCAAATAATGTTCGATTTACACAACTTGGAATTTTCTCGTTTGGCTGCCATGTACGGTAGATATCTATCAAATTGTCTCGAAACAAATCTGGCAAATACATATAGAGTACATCCAATACACAGGATTTGCCCCAGTTGCACCAAAACATCACTTCCCACATCGAGCGGCTGTTATTGGCTTTTACATCTATATGCCTGTCTTGTTAATAACCAATGCAAGTAAAGAAGCAGGCTTTGAATTTCATCGTTTCCAGTCCACCACTCCTTCTGCACAGTTGAGAAAAGTACTGCCGATAAACCGCCCATACTTGAGTAATAGGTACAGCTAACATCCAAAAATCTCATCAGTATTTGCTCGAAATCCGTTTGAGAAATATAAAAGACTAGAAGAGGCACCCGGCGTTGCCCGGGAATGAAATTGTTGCTTATTGGTACTTGGAAAATTTTACGAAAATTAAAATGGGGATTAAATGAAAAAAATAATTTACTTGAATATCCTCACAAGAGTAATTGAAATGAATGGCGATTGTCGAGCCCCCTACGCACGCACGCACGCACACACACACACACACACACACACACACACAGTATTACACATCAGATGAAATGGGTATGTGTGTGTGTGTGTGTGACAGAGAGAAAGAGTGAGAGAGAGCGGTTTGCTATTATGTATACGTACATGCATAAATATGCATATACATTTGTGTGTGAGTGTGTGTGTGTGCGTGTGTATGAGAGAGAGAGAGTAAATACTACATACACACCGCTCTCTCACTCTGTCTCACACAGACACACACGCACATACATCCAAAAATGATGGATGCATATGACAACACGCCCCTTGACTCGCTCACACTCTGTCTCTTACAAACACACACATACATAAATGTATACAAACATATTTACAAAGTCACACGTGTGTATTCGTGCGCGTGCGTCTGTGTTGTGAGAGAGAGAGAAAGAGAGAGGAGGGTCAACCGGAAGTTGACATTGAGGAACCTTTTTAAAGAAGTGAATCTTAAATATAAAGCAATATTATTTATTTTTAATTAAAAAAAATCAAATTAAGAGCCTAACATTTATCCGAGGTCAAATTATTCATGCATCACAAGTATGGAAGCATTTGGTGAAGTCGATTTCACGTGAAAAGCGAATACACAGACGCGAATACACAGACATCTCTATTTTATATATTGGAGATACACAGAATATACTGAAACTTGCGTCTCGCTGAGCAATTCAGAAGTTTCAAAGGAAAAGAAATATAATAAAATAACAGTTTCAAATTTTGGCCACAAGGCTAGCAATTTCGGGGGTGGGGATGGTAATTCGATTACATCTACGCCAATCCTTAGCTGGTATTTATTTTATCGACCCGGAAGGATGAAAGGTCAAATCGGCCTGGGCGGAATTTGAACTCATAACATAAAGACAGACGAAATACCACTAAGCTAAAGACTATGCCTGTTCGTTGCCTTAATGCAATCAAATAATGATTATATATGTCGATTACGTGTGTGCACGTGCGCATGTACGAGATAACGAGTTAGAAAGATTGAGAAGCAAAGAGTGAGAGAGTGAAACACTGAGATACAGCGAGCGAGAGAGAGAAATACCAAGAGAGAGAGAGAGAGAGAGAGAGAGAGAGAGAGGGAGGCAAGAGGGAGGGAGAAAGTGAACGTGTGCGTGGGTGTTATATATTGTAAGAATTGCAAGTGACAGAGAGAAGACCTTGCGGTATTTGTCTCGGTTGTCTGTGTTCTGTATCTGAATGCTATTGAAGCAGGTGAAATTATTCGAACGGGATGTGAACTGGTTGCGATGGAAATGCCTACGACGACTTCAGTGCCAGCCCACCTATCTACCTATCTATCTATCAATCTATATATATAGCTATCTATCTAGGTAGCTATCTATCTATCTGTCATCTGTCTGTTGATATGAATATATATATATATATATATATATATATATATATATATATATATATATATATATGGCGGGGTGAGAAATTTGGGTGTTTGTGTTTGTATGTGTAGGTATGCGTATGTGTAGGTATGTGTGTGTGTGTTTATGCATATATTCTGAAATGGCAATGCAGTTCGTTTCTACTTAGAATTTTTCGCTCGATTTCGTAGCGACCCTTGAGTCTTATAACAATTTTCTTGTCAGCTGAAGGATCACTTTCAGGCAAAACCCTTCTAATTAACGACAGAATGAATCAGAAGTTTCATTCAAATAAACATACGCTAAAGCAAGTATTGAGTAGTTTTTCTTTGTTTCTGAAAACGTTTAATATATTTTTTGTGGTTGTACTGTGTTTTCTAAGTGTGTATTTTTATATGTGCACGTCCGTGTGATTGAGTGAGAAGAACTTTTCTTAGTCGTCGTTTCCAATAATCCACATTATTATCAGAAGTGCCTAACTTAAAATCACTTAAAGAAAATATCCATAAAATAAAATGTTAAAATTTGAATACAATCGAATATCTGCGATATCAGTCGATGTGAATCGTTGTAGGATGACCGGAAATCAGCTGAAGTTCGAAGGGAAATCTTCGTTGATTGACCGGAAATATTCGCAAGCCGACGAAGAATTATTTGAAAGGTTTCAGCAAAACACTGAAATAATAATTCGAAATGTCACGTAATTAATATTCGTTTGTAGTTTCAAGTAGAACTAACCATACAGAAAGGAAATCAAAGCGAATTTTCAGTTAACATGAAAACCTACATGTTTGAATCGTGATGCGCATAGATCACGAAATGACCGTAACATGTCTATTCATTTCACGGATATCATAAGTCGGATATAAACTTTTAACAGTCCATTTATCACACGCAGGAAAGATATTTAGAAATAATCTGTAAGTTTCTTGTGTGGACAGTTCTGAGTTCGTATACTGTTGTTGATCCTACCTCTTTAATGATTTTGCAAGAAATTCGACCACCCAATTAACATCATATTTATTTGAGAGCATGATAATTCGGAAAGAAGTGTGCGCAGATATGGACTGTAAACGCATCACCATGTAACACACTACAATTATTTCGTACACTAGGTTATATTCCGTGCCCTACATAAGAAGATGGAATATCACTAAAATAAAATAATATATTTAATTTTCCACGGATTTGCGTGTGTCTATAACAGCAGTCATCGCTATACATTAGGGAGAACAGTAGGGCAACATTCCGTTTCTGTACAGAAATGGTCGATGAAGGACTTTACTGAAAGGCCAATGTGATCTTATCCACGTTTGGTTTTCAGTAAGAGTGTATCTGTAAATTCCTTTTGCTTACATTTCCGGCAATGGCCTACAAAATAGCATAAAATGATTTTAGTGTAAGAAAACTTCTGCACAGTTTGTGTTCAAGTACTTATTTTTTTTCCACAAAATATGGCCACAGGCATTACTTCCGGCTGCGTTCCATGCAATGTGCTTGTACAATACTACTAATTCTAGAAAAGTACAGAAGAAACATCTAATATCATCGTGATTACACTCAATCCATTAAAACCTGAACAGTCCTCTGTCAGACGATTTCATATCCGTTTTTGTGGATGCGATGTTACTACGTATTCAAAAAGGCCTACAGATTATAAACGATTTTTTCTTCTGTTTATGGATCCCTCATTATTCTGAAAGAGATACTTACGAGTGACAGCATCAGAGATTGTGTATTCAAGGAAAATGATATCTTCAACATAATCAATTGGTAGTGTGGCTGGCTGTTGAAACCTGTTGAAGTAAATTCTGGAATTAAACATTTGGCAGTTCAAGCGACGAGGACGTTGTGTAAGGGGATAATTAATAGAAAACATGCTTGCAAATTATCTTGCAAAGTACCTCTAATGATGTAGAAGATATCAATCAGGTGATCAAATTTTAGCTCCTGTAATTT
>NC_142942.1:5318705-5386205 GCF_046866305.1 Octopus bimaculoides | reverse complement strand
TAGATAGCGACATAGACAGATAGATAGATAGACAGATAGATAGATAGACAGATAGATAGATAGATAGATAGATAGATAGATAGATAGATAGATAGATAGATATACAAATCTATAAATGTATGAATCTACGTAGGTATTCCTATATTACAATTTTTGAACAACAATTCAACTGCACAGTCCCGGGGTTTCTGGTAGAGCATTTCCACCTCTGTACTTTATTCTAACCTTTACTAATTTTACTGCAATATGTATGTATATATATATGGGAGAATTTACGAAAAAACAACAGACGAATACAGGTGGTGTAAACAACAAATGGATGTATTAGTTTAACGCTCGGGAATAGAGAAAATCTTTAACGCTTCGAGCCTACGCTCTTCAACTGAAAGGAACGGAGAAAGAAACAAGGAAAGAAACAAGGAGAAAAAAATATAAATACAGAGGTCAGCGATCTATCATTGCGAATGCCGGACAGAAGGTTCACACAGGAGAGCTAAGAAAAAGGAGAGATAACAAAGAAGTGGTGAACTCAAGACAAGAAACTGCGTGTGTGTGAGAGAATGCTGGTGATCTTAACGTATGCATGTGTGTATGTAGGTGTGAAGGTGTGAAAATGTGGGGAAGGGAATTGGTCAGTGCTAGTGTGTGCGTGCTCGAAATGGTCGTGACTTCACGTACTTGACTGAAGAAAGAAAGCCACGAATGACCCGTCTTTTTTGCCTGTCATTCTAATTGTTGTTTCTGTTGTCCCCCTTTGTATCGTCTATCTGTCCGAACATTTTAATGCCCTCTATTGCGTTCTGTTCCGTTGTTATATATATATATATATATATATATATATATATATATATATATAGCGGCGTACGTACACCCTTGTGCTCATCTTATAATAGGTATCTAAATTTTGTACGATTCTACTTTTATTCCCCCTCTCATTTTTCTTCCTTTTCCTCGCTCTCTCTGTCTCTCACATTTCTTGGCCCTCTCTTTCTTCAACCCCCACTACTTTCCACTCGTTTATCTACCCTGTACCTTTTTATTTTTCTCTAATTCTTTTTCTAATCTTTCAATCTCGCTTCTCCTTACCCATCTCTCCTCCTTGCACGTGACCGGTGTCCGGCGAGCCATGATCTTTCTTTCTTGGCCAGACTGCCGACCGTCAACACCACTTGGTTCTGTCTCCTATGTGCCTGCTTTTTAGAGTTTCGCTTCATACACGCCAGCTCAAATTCATTCGTTCCCAGTCGAAAGACGCCTATTGTTATTTCTTGTTGTCTGTATTCGTAAATATGTACCATGTTCTCCGTTTGTTTGTTTGTTTTTCTTTGTCTTTGTTGTAAATTGAGAATAGCCACCTTAATAATTAGTGTGTGTGTGTGTGTGTGTGTGTGTGTATGTGTGTGTGTGTGTGTGTGTGTGTGTGTGAAGGCGCATGATTCGATGGTTAGAGCGTTGGGCTCACAAGCATCAGGTAGTGAATTTGTTCCTTTGGTATAATACCAATGTTGTCTTTGAAACATATGTCGGAAGTAAAAGAATTTGAATAACACCTGCCTTTAACTCCATTTATATATATATAAAGATAGATAGATAGATAGATAGATAGATAGATAGATAGATAGATAGATAGATAGATATACATATAGATACGTGCATACATACATACATATATACATACATACATAGCTCACAATACCATTCAGCAATACCACTGCCTTAGAGCGGACAGAATGGCGATCGCCGTATCAAAATAATATAAGAGATCTTGTTTCAACCAGCTTGTGCAGGCTAAAGAGTGCAATACAAAGGCAGAAAGCGGCTGCAAATATAGCCTCTGCACTGATCAGTAATCAGTTCAGGATTATATTTTAAATATCTGCGGGTTTCTTTGCAAATCTTTGCCGGGGCTCAAATGTCACATTGGATATAAACATTAAGACTGAGAAAGAAATATGTAAGTTATCCGATTCTTATATCATAAAATGTTGCTATCAGTACAAAGTAGGGTTTCACAAAATTATTCGCAATATATACCCGCAGAGCACTGATTACCCAACGTCAGAAACCCGTAAGGAATGCAAAGAAATCAATCGATTTCATTATATAATTGATACCTTTTCTACTGAACCCATGGTGTATACATTATTGGACTCAGGAGAACATATATCGATGATGTGTCTCACAGTATTTACATTCATCTCTATATTATTATATTTCAAATCTTTAAGCCTGTCTTTCTCTGAAGTAATTCTCCTTATATGTCGTCTGTGGAATTTGAAATCAGAACTAACTTAACTGAATATCGTTATATATTTGAGGCGTATCTGCTACTTCATCGTGTCAGAAGTAACATCAGCAGTAGTAGTTGGTTAGCTACTGTTGTTGCTGTCGTCATTATTGCCTTTGTTGTCGAGATGGTGTCGCTTGGTTTTGTTCACACTGTCCAATGTATTGTGGTATCGTTGTATGGAGGGAAAAAGAAACTGTTGAAATGCGGTATAAATAAACACGTTGTGATGGGCGTGAAGGGAATTGTGTTTATCAAAAGCTCGTCCTTCTGGTTGGGTTGGGTTGTACTATGCGTGTTTGGGTTGGTGGTTGTTTAGGTAGGGTGGAGGGAATGTTGACAATGGTATTAGTGCTGGTGGCACATTTATTTACATGTAGATATTAGGAAATAGGGTTCTGTCAAAGTTTCTATTGCTTTTTCTATTAATCAATAGCTGAGAATCCACCATTGAATGGACGGGCTAGGTACGGTGAACACAAAAGTTACATACACATAATCACAGACACAAGCACACCCACTTACATAGACGTATACGCGTATCCATACGCACGCACACACGTTCATACAACCCACACGCTCACTTATTCACACACACAGTAGTCAACACGACAAGATTGATGTCGTTAAATGAACTCAGTCGAACCAAACGATGTTCCAACATCTTATGTTTTTTTATTTCCCTGCAAATGTAAATTGGATTGTCATCGGTTTCCACAATCAATATTCGCTTCTTCAATTAACTAGGACACTGACTCTTTAGATCTAACTTTTAGCAAATAAAAAGTTCATTATCCTGCAGACATGTAATCCCTTGACTATTTAAAATAATGGTGCATTCCGTCCAGCTGAGTTTCGTGCAGTTTCTATCTACTTAACTGCAGTAAACGCAGGGCTTTCGTGAAAGATGCTTGCTCAAATGACAAACAGTGGAATCAAACTAGAAGCTCATCACTGCAAAGCCAATACATTAAATTCTTGGTTCGGTCATATCCACAAAATACATGTTTGCATAGACACTAAAATAAATATATATATACAAATCCATTCATTCATCCGATCTTCTATTCTCGTGCGTACGGACATACAAATATACATACATATATTTGAAAATGTCATCACGGTAATATCTACATGATGTAACTAAGACATTATATAATGAGATCCGCCAGAAGGATAGCCCTGAGGCCAACGAAGTATGAATCCACTGTATAGTAGAGGCTAAAGCCACTCATAATAAGGAGTACTGGTGGAATGTCCCAGAAGAAGCCTCAATAAAATGGAAAACATAGTAGACCTGAGATAGTGATTTTGAATAGGGAAGAGAAACGGTGTACAGCGGCGGAAATCAGCTGCCCAGCAGATGTTAACATATAGTTAAAGATTAGCGGGAAAAAATACCAACGCTGAACTTGTGAGAAATCTGCAATTACAACTCTAATCGGATACCAAGTTCAGATTTATACCTAAGTACCAATATTGAGAAATTAGGTTTTTCAACTCATAGGAAGAGAAAACTGATTCGAAGTCTACAGATCCAAGCTATCACTTGAACTGTAAAACTTCGTAAAACTTTCCAGAAGTTTATGCACATGTCTAGACATGAAACTACATGCAAGAGAATACATACATAAAACAAAACATACAAATCTACACATACATTGACTTCAAATACTACACATACATATACATAAATGCAAAAGTACACTATTGAAGTTGTTGAAATTCAAATGGAGCTTTAGATCTTGGTTAGAAAAGGGCCCTTTCTCTATTGGCAAGACATTTTAAAATAAAACTGAATAATGACATACATGCATACATACATACATACATACATACATGCAGGCATGCTTGCATATTTACATACATGCATACATAATGAAGGTCGAGTCTTCACAAATTGCTTTGCCGTGTTTTTTTTTTTTTTTTTTTTTCCCTTGGTCTTCAGGCGTCTACGAAAAACGTATCATGAAGTTTGCCATAAGTATAAGGTATCTAAATATAATGGTGAGTGCTAGTTTGGGAAACTAATATTGAACGAAGGAATCTTATACGATGACAATGTAATTGTAATTCAAACAATAAGAATTGGGTTGCGTGACATTTAGAGTTTAAAAAAGATTGTTTTGCCACTGAAACCCATTAGGGAGAAAATGAAAAATAATAACCAGCGGTGATTTAAGTGTAAAAGCAAAAACATCAATAATACTCATGTAGTTCACATAAAGTTAGCTATTTTGGTGACGTTTCAAAGATAAGTTCCAAAATGTTTCACGTTTACAAATCATCTTGTTTCATTTTTGTTACATAGAGCCAACCGTTTTCTTCCACCGTCTTTCATTTTCTCTCGGCGTTATTTACAGCAACCTGGATGAAAAGAGACTGATATCTACCGGCCTAATCTCCTCTATTTATTTGGAGCGAAGGAACACTCTAGTTAAAATATAGAGGAAGAAAAAGAAAAAGAGAAGTGAGGGAACAACAAACAGGTGTATTAGCTTGACTCTTCCAAAGAATTGGATGAGAGGAAAAAGAAATGGATGAGTATATTTTCTTTTTTACTCTCTTATAATTGGACTGCAGCAGTTTTGTGGATCATATAGATACTTTCTTCAGTCTGGCACTGTATTTATCAATATCTGTTTTCCCAACTGAAGGCCACCCGAAATTTACCAACGATTTATATGCCATTCGGATACTTAACTAACTGCCTCGGGACAATATTGAGCAGTTGGGATTTATTATGCCATAGACAACGCAACTAATTAGGAACCTTCTGCTACAACTCATTAAAAGGAAACATGAAAATATGTAAAATATTCCACAAGTGTAGTATGTGAATATTGCACATAGTTATATGCAGATAAGATTGCAGATGAAAGGGGCGTTAGCATAAATTAAAATATTCGTTGCAAAGGTAACAAAGCTAAAGCATGGAGAGTAAAGCCCCTTGGCACACATTGATTGTGAACTCTGCTGTGCATGTGCACTAAGCTTTAACATTCTAGCTCACTTCCGCTGTTTACAGCAGTGCTTGGAAAGAAGGTGTGTAATGTGTGATCGTCGTATTAACCATGGCAGAAAGTTGAACAGAGAATCTCCATCAAATTTTGCCAAAATCAGAGGCCTACGCAAAGTTTACAAAACGCTTACATTGTTTTTGACACAGTCAAGGAGATCTTGTGCAACTTAAACCCGAGTGTGTTTTTGTTGTTTTTTTTTGGTCAGCTGAAAGCGGTTTTAGTACAAACTTGACAGATATGCGTCTCATACTCAAAACTTCAGTGATAATGGATTTCACTGAACAGTGACTAATCTGCACATCCTCTGATAACACACGGACGGTGATTCAACGATTTCCCTTTACAGCTGCATGCACATCTTCAATGTGTTTCTCAGTTCGGCTGCTTGCGTTTCTCCCAGAAAGTTCGTCAATATCGACATTTTTTTCGGTCCTCTAGGAAACGTCAGAAAAACTACTACACTTGAGTGCGGCTTATAGACATCTCTCCATACACTTTCTGCGATTTTGCGTGGGCCTCTGAGCAGGTATCGCTATGGCTACTTTCTCGGTCATGGTCAATTCGACGATCATACGCTACACACCTCCTTTCCAACCACTACGGTAAACAGCAGAAGTGAGATAAAACATTGAAACTTAGCGCGCATGCGCAACAGCGATGAAAATCAATCTTTCCCAGGCGGCTTCACTCTGCTTGCTTTAGCTTCGTTACTATCGCAATAGTCTGGATACTTATTGATCAGACCTAGTGTATAATATACATACATACACACACACACAGACACACACACACACAAACACACACACACACAAACACACACACACACACACATACACACACACACACACACGCACACACACACACACACACACACATATATATATATATATATATATAGTTTTAGGGAAAATAACCAAGTTTCAAGAACTCATCGATGAAAATCCACTATCACATATAGAAAAATTAATATTTAAAAGCACAATAAATGAGTATAATATAAAGTAAAGTAAATATCATGAGATAAATATAATTATATATAAATATATTATATTTATTATATTATATTATATTATATTATATTATATTTATCTTATGATATTTACTTTACTTTATATTATACTCATTTCTTGTGCTTTTAAATATTAATTTTTCTATATGTGATAGTGGATTTTCATCGATGAGTTCTTGAAACTTGGTTATTTTCCCTAAAACTATATATTTTATATATATTTTATCTATAAAGCTCAATTTAATTTAATTTTTTTATAAATTGATTTTAATTGAGTTTTTACCTGTAATTTGGATTTTGTCCCTAATATTATATATATATATATATATATATATATATATATATATGTATATATATATATATATATATATATATATATATATATATATATATATATATATATATATATATATATATATATATATATATATATATATAATATACATATACATATATGAAGGGTCGTTCTTTATGTAACTTGTCATGTTTTCCATATGTTTCTTTCATTGTTCGATACAAAAGTTTGTCTTCGTATTTCTTATTGTTTACGTTTTTTGACGTCCTGTACCCATATATATAATGCCACTCCATCGGTTACAACGACGGGAGAGTTCTAGCTGATCCAATGAACGGGACAATCTGCTAGTGAAATTAACGTACAAAAGGTTGAGCCCTCCACAAATACCCTTTCTCTTGCCGTAGGTCACATGGAGAAACAGCTTGACACACAATGTGACAAGGCTGGCCTTTTAAAGTTCAGGGACCATTCATTTTTGCCAGCTGAGTGAACTGGAGCCAACTTAAATAAAATGTTCAGTTCAAGGATACTATACGCCGCCAGTAATCGAACCCTCGGCCCAATAATAGTGAGCCGAATACTTTGACCCCTAAACTGCGCACTTTCACACACACACACGAGCGCGCGCGTACACACACATATATGCACATACATACAGATATTAGACTATTCACTGATTTTATCCTGCTTCGAGATTAGTTACTGGAAAATGAACATAATACATACTGACAGACATATGTGAGTGTGTGTGTGCGTGCGCCCGTGTATGTAGGTAGACAAATAGATAGATAGATAGATATCTTTTTATTATAGCCACACAGGGCTAAATACAGAAAATGGACAAATTACAAAGTAGAGCTTTTGGGGGGGGGGATAATTTGGATCAAAAGGGATCGCGGGAAGAAAAAGAAAAAAAAAAACGTGGGGGGGGCGATCAATAGGGATCGTGTATCACAGTCGATGTAAAAAACGGGGAACAGATTAGGTTTATCCGTGGAGAGAAAAGCCTACGGAAAAGACCACGGTCACCTCAGGCTTTTTTTTTTTTAAAGGTACATGAAAGTAAGTACCTTCTCTCTTTTTGTCTCTTTTTGTTACAAGTCTATGCTTAAAATGGTGTCGTCTTTCATTCTTACCATTCTTGCCACATTTACCCATTTTTTATTGAAACTTTCATTCGACAACACCTTCCTCTCTATCCTCATCCTCCTTTTCAAGTGGTACTTGAAAAAGTTGACGAGGGACTGACCAGAGAGGAAAGTGTTTGTTTGTAGACCTTTCAAACGCGTCCACCACACGCATTCTTTTGCCATAGCTATCAGTGTTACAAAAACCGTTTTTCCTTCCCGTTTAAAGGAAGGTGGCAGAACAATATTCACGATAGACTCGGCTGATAAGTGGGCTCGTCCCACACGCGACAACAGCCGTTCGACGAAGGTCCACAGCTCTGAAATATCTGGACACTGCACGAGTGCGTGCAGAACGGTTTCGTCGCTCTGACCGCATCTCGGGCAGGTCGGTCCGGTGGTTTTCGAACCGTGTCTGTAGATCTTCTCTCGAACTGGTAGTGCGTCTCGATAGCATTGCCAAGCCAGGGATCTCTGGAAATTATCCATAGGCCCCGGCCCGAACGTCGTCTTGAAAAGGCGGGTTAAGAATTTCTCGTCGACACCCAGGTTTGCCCCGAGAGTGTCGTCAGACCTCCCCTCCACTAGTCCTCTATAGAACGCATTGGTCGTTTGGAAGTTGCACAAGTTTGATCCCGGACGGCAGAGCTGTTGTAGAGCTTGGCGACACTCGCGGTGCCATTCGCCCAGTTTCGGTCTCTTCCTGATCCATGTTTGCAGTTCGGTGAGTGAGACGAGCTGCGGGAAGGCGTGCCTCACAAACGGCGCCCACACCTGTTCACCGTCGTCAATGAAGTTCCAGAGATGCCGCAGTCTCAGCGCATGTCTGCGCATCATTAACCACGGCATCCCCAGTCCTCCACGTAACGGTTGTTGACAGCAAATGGATCGCCTCACCATCGGAACGCCACCCTTCCACAGAAAGCGGAAAAGTATGCGTTCTAGTTTCGTGATGGTGGCATCGGGACAAGGTACGACGGTCAGGCGGTAATCGATGACTGATGCGATATACACATTAGCCACCTCCGCCCGGCCTTTTAGAGATAACTTTCTCTCAGCCCATGTTTAGCTGAGTTTGATCACTCTACTGGTGATCTCGTCCCAGTTCTTATCCATTTGGAGGTCCGGACTGAACCAGACCCCGAGCAGTTTAACCGGTCCGTCCGTCCAGCGTCCCACTACGGAGTCACTGTTGGACGGTATGGGCTTGCTTCTCCAGGTGCCGAGTAACAAACCCACTGACTTTTCCGGGTTAATTTTTGCTCCTGTCGCCGTTTCGTATTGTTTAAGTGTCTCGCCTAGCATCTCGACGTGCTTTTCGCTCGACACTATGACGGTGACATCGTCCGCATATGCAGACACGCTCGTCCCGCAACCCAGCTCTCGTGGGATACCCCTCAGTGTCGCCAGCTTCCGCAGTAGTGGTTCGATTGTCAATACATACAGAAGCGCCGACAAGGGACATCCCTGACGGACCGAACGCGTGATGTCGAACGGTTTTGACAGGTGACCGTTTACCCGTATTACCGATCGGATGCCGCTATACAAGGCAGCGATCCAACCGCGGAAGACGGGACCAAAGCCAGCTGCCCTGAGGACGGCCGCTAGGTATCGATGGTCGACCCTATCGAAGGCTTTAGATTGATCTAAATTGATCAGCGCCCCACCCATGCCAGGATCCTTAACTACCCTGTCCATGATGTAGCGCATGAGGTGGAGGTTGTCATGGATACTTCTGCCCGGCACGGCGCATGTTTGCGCCCTGTCGACCAGTTTATCGATGACAAGCGCCAACCTCTCGGCTATTACTTTGGCCAAAATTTTCAAATCTGCGTTGAGCAGAGTGATGGGCCTGAAATTATCTATAAAATTCCCCTTGTTTGGGTCTTTCTTCAGCAATGTCACTGCACCTCGGCTCACGAAACCGGGAATTCTCCCGTTTTGTTGCCAGTTGCAGTAGACTGATGCCAAGAGGTCGCCAAACAAGTCTGGCATTTGACAATACAGCTCGTAGGGTAGACCATCCAATCCAGGTGACTTATCCCTCGCGCAGCCCGCCATAGCATCCCTTACTTCAGCAGCTGTGATGGGACCCTCACAACACTCTGCCTCTCCCGCCGAGAGCCGCGGCAGGCCGGTCAGGTAGGCAGTGAAGTCCATCCTGCGTTCCGACTCACCGCTCGCACCGAACAGTCGAGCAAAGTGCTGTTGAAAGGCCCCACACATCCTTTCGGGTTCGAGCAGACTACATCCCTGTTCATCGATTAGAGACCGAATGGTGGCTCTGTTACCGCGTTGCGCCTCCGCCACCCGGGCTTCTCGCGCAGCTTCGATCCCTTCGTTCCTTAAGGTACGCATTTTAGCTCTGACGACGCAACCTTCGTGTTTGGCGTTGAGGTGTTGGTCGAGGGCCATCCTCGCAGCCAAAACGTTGGTTGCGCTGCCAGTTGTAAGTGCCTCTTCTAGTTTCTTAACTAAGTCTCCCTCTACTCTATTTCGATCTATCGCTAGTTCTTTACTAAACCTAATAGATTCTGATTTGATTGCCATTTTCAGGGCAAACCACCAGCGGTTGTTAACGATGGCTCCTGTTAACGCCCTCTTAATTAATTCGCTAATCCGGTTCCTGTAAACCTGCCGCGCTAAGAGCGAAGCGTTCAGTTTCCAGTAACCGGGACCCTGCCTATGTGTCTTATCTAAGTCGAGCGTACACGTCACAAACTTGTGATCTGTGTAGCTGACTATTTTAAATTGTGGACATCCTACACTATCTCTATCCGCCGCTGTCCTACATAGAACTCTATCTAGATACGATCTCGACGATCCGACGCGGTTTGTCCAAGTCCACGTTGGCACGTTCGGATGGTCGAGTCGGAACCTGTCAGACAAATGGAAACGTCTGAGCAGGTCTTTGAGGCACTTACATCCCCTTCTACTCCTATCCACTCCCACATAGTCTATATGCGTGTCCAAGGTAGCGTTCCAGTCCCCTACTAACAGTAAAGGTCGTGACGTTCCCAGGAAAACCTATAGACGTCTAAGGAAATCCGCCCGACCCGTTAAGGACGGTGCATACACTGCCACCAGACGGAAAGCACACCCGTTTGTGCCATCGACGTCCAAGACAACCAGCCTACCCTCCGGGTCTAGGAATATTGGCCTTACTTTTAGGTTCAGACTCTTCCGAAAAAGCACCGCGGTACCACCACCACCCATGTTTGGCAGACAGGGAGAAAAATAAATGTCGAAATGTCCACCAAACATGGACTTGAGGGCCCGCGGGTTACTGAGTCTGGTTTCACTGATAGTCATGATTTCTATGTTCTGTGACTTGATGTCATTTAGAAGGTAACCTTGCTTCCAAGCTGACGCCAAGCCACGTACATTTACACAACCTAATTTAAGCATAGTTGAAGTCGAAATTTGTGTTTCATACACGACAGTAAAAGAGACAAGAGAGAAGGTTACTTACTCGTTTCGAAAGTTTTAGCTTCCTTTTCTTTTGAAGTATCTTGGATGAGGTTTTTGAAGAGTTTCTTTGATAAATATTTTTGAAACCCCCCAACCGCATTTGGAAAGAGGGTTTTGAGTGTGTGGTGCTGCGTTTGTGTGATGTGAACTATTTTGATGTGTTTCGGTGGTGTAGTGCGTGGATGATTGTTAAGCTTATAATTATCTTCAGAAATGTTTGTTTGCGATATGATGTAGTCCATTAATTTTGTGTTTGTTGTGTCTATCGCTGATAGCATTGTGTGTGTTTTTGTGATGTTGGTGCTGGTTTGTTTGTGCAAGGGGCTTTCAGCGGTTACATATTTCCCTGCTTTGCATGCATTTAATTTTGGGGTTGTTTTTGATCTTTTTCTTTTACTTCCTGTGGCTATTTGCCATTCTGTAGAACTTTCATCGTTAGACGAAATGTCTGACGAATCAGAAGGGGGTAAAGGCAAAGCATTTGGTTCTATTTGTGTGTTTGTCGATGGTGTTGTGGTGTGTGGTGTGTGTGGTGTGTGTGTTGTTGGGGAATTGGGAGTAGTATTGGTCTTTTCTTCGTTCTCAGTGGTTGTCTTCTTCGTTGTTGTTCTTGGTGTTGGTGTTGGTCTGTCTTTAGTTGTTGTTGGTGGTGTTGTTTCTGTTTTTGACTCAGGTGGTGGTGTTGTTTGGTTGGGTTGGTTTGTTCGTTGTTGCCGTTCTTTCGTTTTCGCATATAGCTGCTTGATCAGTTGTGCATACGGTGGTGTGGGTAATAATGCTGGTGTTTTGGGTTTTTCGTTTTCCCGTGGCTGTTGTTGTTGTTGTTGCTGTTGTTTCGCGGCAGAATTGCAGTCCTTTTGGAAGTGAGCTTCACTGCCACATATGTAACAGCGTGGTCGTCTGCCTTCCACCACTACATACAGCCTTTGCGTTGATGGTAACTTTATGTAGGTGGGTATTTTATTTAGTGACTCCTGGGTAATATGGAGAAGGATCTCCATTTTTTTACCCACCCACTGTTGCTTTTCAGAAACATTAATTTGCAATATATCAACTTCCTCCATATCGACACATACGGCTGATGTTATCCATAGTGTGTCTACCGTGGGAGGAATATTTTTTACGATAACCCTTGTTACCCTCTGACCAAGGTAACTCGGTATCATTGTTAACTCTTCTGTCTTAAGAGTTAGCGTTGAGAATCGTTTCGCTAACTCTTCACTTTGAAAAATAACTTGCACATGGGCAAATTTATGCCACCAAGTTACATAATCTTTATATTGCCATACAGATCTCAAGCATTTCTCGATCTTTTCCGTGCTTGCTTTTTCTGTTTTTTTTTGTTTTTGAGTTTAAAATTTTATAAATAATGGTCTTTTTGTTTGTGTCTTCTAAAATGTCTTGTGGTATGTTGATCCGCACCTCGTCATTTTCTTTCGTAAGTAAAGCCTTTGTATCTTTTATCTGCTGTGCAGTAAAAGATACTACCGTCGTTTTTTCCCTTATCGCCTCGGCGAAGTTTGTTTTGATCTTGTTATTGTTGTTGTTGGTGGTGGTGCTGGTGTTGATGGCAGAGGTGACTGTTGCTGTATTAGCGTTGTTGTTGGCGGTTGTGATGCTGGTAGGTGTTGTTGTTGTGGCAGATGGGTGACCTTCTTCTTGTATACTCCTCTGACCGTCATATGAGTTACGAAGTGGCGGGAAATTTTTTTCATAATTTTCTTCGGCGTTCAGGCGTATTTGAGCAAATTGTTTGGCCATCATGCTCTTCTCTTTCTCTCCTTCCGTTGTCTGTGGTGAAAGGAACAAAAGAGGAGTGGAGTTGTTGTTGTTCTTTTTGTTATTGTTGTTCTTGGTGGTAGTGGTGGCTGCGATGACGGTGGCAGTAGTGGTTTTGGTTTTGTTGTCGTTGGTGGCGGTCGTAATGGTGGTAGTGGAGGTGGTGAAGGCAGTAGTAGTAAACGCAGCATTCCTGGTCTCTACGTCTTGTGTTCGTTCATGCGGAACGACTTGTTGGTCAGTCTCCTTGCCTGCTGTTAGAGGCAAATCGACCACGTGTGAAGGCCTAGCCATATTTCTTTTACGAAATATGGCAAATAAGCCGGAGAAAAATCAAAAACTTTTGGAAATAAACTCCAGAAGGAGCCACTTCCTATTACAAAAACCCAATAGGGTCGAAGTGTATAGACTTATACACCTCTTCCACAAAAAATATTTTAAAACTGCAAAAGTTTTGACATATAAAAGGCCAACTTACTTGCGAGCCGATGTGACTAGCATCCGTCCAGATCAGATAGATAGATAGATAGATAGATAGATAGATAGATAGATAGATAGATAGATAGATAGATAGATAGATAGATAGATAGATAAATGCTAAATACAAGAGAGAACCCATCACGAGTAAACATATATACAAACATTCACATGACAATGCAGAATGGCATGGAAATACAATGGCCGGCATATAACAAACACATTCGTAAGCAGAAATAAAATCAGCTGAACATACCTTAGCCTCTTTCTGACTAGGCAGTTAATGAAAATAGAAATTGGATACTGTTGTGTTCATAATATTCTGACGGCTTTCAGTGGCCTATTTGAAGTGAATGGATTTTATTGACTATTGAAACTGCATAGACATCACTTGGAAAGTGGTTAATGGCACAATAGGTAAGACTAGCGGACGAAATACTTCGTGATATTTAGTTACATGCTTTTTATTAATGGCTCAATGAGAGAAGAATGGGTAGGTAGTGCTCAAGGCCCTTTTCATAGTCATTTGGACAGACAGGAAGAAGTATGTAATGTTATCGAGTTATCGAAAGACATGAAATCTTGTCTGAATGCTCGAAATAGAGTGAACATCTCTAGAGGCATCGAATTGAAGGTAGGTGGTTTTAGTCGGGGTGAGTGACTGTTTTCTCTCCAACATTCGGGGTTCAAATTCTGCTTCACTAGATGTTCATAGTTCTAGTTTAGACTATACGTCCATTGTTCTAGGCTCCATAAATTGGTTGATTACGAGTCAAGTCCCGTTGTAATTATAATCAAATCAAATACAGTCCATGTCCGCCAACGCATGGAAATCTCAGTGGCTTTACCATTATGTTAGAAATAGGCATAAAACCATTGCTGTTAGTGGGGCCAAAATATCGAATTTGCATGTATCACAAGCCTTCGTATATGTATGGAAGTGTTAAACAGAACAAGGGGACATACATGTAATGGAGATTCGTTGAAGAGGTCACAGGATTTGTGACGAAAGATTTATGACAGAGGACACTAAAATAATAATAATAATAAAGCTGAGTGAAGACCAAGGATATAGTGCGTGTGCTTAATTCACAAAAATATGACCATACCCAAATATAACTATATCTAAAAGTTTTAAAAATCACGTGAAGCATCTGCTTGTAGTCGCAAACCCATGGATTCGTATAGAAGGGCTATAACCGGAAGTAATTGCCTCATTACAGGAAGTATTTCTGCAGTTGTATATGCTAAGACTAGCAACCAAATATTACTTGAATCCCATTCATTTGTCATAAACAGAGAGACGGGGGATACACTTGTGTCCTTTAAACTCATCCCAATTAATTTCATTACTCTTAAGTATAATATACAGAGAAATGTATACAAACTCAGGAAAGGGAAAATCTGTACAGATATTTAATTAGTACAAGTACCACTTCCTCTTTCGATATTTTATCAAATTGTGATAACACTGAATAAATTTTACAGGTTTTATCTTTTCCTGAAGTGTGTATACATTTTTTGGCGGACACTATATATACTCTTTACTCTTTTACTCTTTTACTTGTTTCAGTCATTTGACTGCGGTCATGCTGGAGCACCATGTTTAGTCGAGCAAATCGACCCCATGACTTATTCTTTGTAAGCCTAGTACTTATTATATCGGTTTCTTTTGCCGAACCGCTAAGTTACGGAGACGTAAACACACCACCATCGGTTGTCAAGCGATGTTGGGGGTACAAACACAGACACATAAACACACACACACACACACACACACACACACACACACACACACACATATATACATATACATACATATATACGACAGGCTTCTTTCAGTTTCTGTCTACCAAATCCACTCACAAGTCTTTGGCCGGCCCGAGGCTATACTAGAAGACACTTGCCCAAGATGCCACGCAGTGGAACTGAACCCGGAACCATGTGGTTGGTAAGCAAGCTACTTACCACACAGCCACTCCTGCGCCTATGATAATAATATCTGTACAAAAAATAGAAAAAATCGCATGATTATAAAATCTGGAATTATTCTGATCCTTTGCTTAATCGAGACTGACAAGGGATTAAATACTACCAAGAGCAGAAACTTGAATGATGAAAGTCAATGTTAACTTCGAAAGGATTCGAACATTGAAGAAAGGCAATAGTAACTAAGTTTCGCAAGGTGTTGTACCCGACGTTATAACGATTCTACCAATACACGCCCTCAAGAATAACACGATTTTAACAGCACAAACTCAACCAAACAAAGAACTCCCTTGTTATATTAAAGCCAGACTTACAGTTCGCACATGGCGAATCTAAGAAAGATGTCGTAAAACAAGTCAGATCCAAGCGTAAGATTTAAGCCAGCTGTTGTTTATATATCAAAACTAACATCCGAGTGTCCCTTTCAGCCTTTCATGTTCCTATATTCTCGGTGACAGTTGCGAGCCTGTGCATGTGGATGTTATTTATAAATGTATATTAAGTGTTCGTCCGTTTTCTGTTTTATTCCGTATGTACACTATAAATATTTAATAGTAAATTTTCTGAATCGAGTTCGGTTTGGTGCATGCCGAGAATATTGGATTGTGTTGAAGCTATTAAGTCGTTTCTATTTGCCAACGACAATTTCCCAATGAAACATTAGCAGTATCAATGGCGAGCAAAGTGAAATTAAATAGTGATTGTAAAATTAGCCGTGGTGACGGTCGTAATTGCAGTGTTAATGGACATACCAGAGACGGGAGTAACACATAATGGGAGTAGATGATGTGACTGAGGTTGTGCTGGGGACAAAATATGAGCGTACATGTGAATGTATGTATGTATGCATGTATGCATGCATGCATATATGTATGCATGTGTATATGCATGAATATATTTCCGTAGAGCAGATTAAGAAAGCATCCATTAAATTCATATATATAATGTAGAATTAGGCTCAAAGAAACATAAAAAAGTGGAACATAGAAGAAAAAAATCAAATACTCACACACACATTCTCACTCACACATACATATGAAAACGATGGCGTATGTATAGATGCATATATATATATATATATATATATATATATATATATATATATATATATATATATATATAGATAGATAGATAGATAGAGAGAGAGAGAGAGAGAGAGAGAGAGAGAGAGAGAGAGAGAGAGATACAGGCATACAGACAGGCAGACAGACAAACAGACAAACAGACGGAAAAAGAAATAGAGAGGACAACAAAAAGAAGGGAGAGGGTGAGAGACGAAGAGAGGGGAGAGATAGGAGGAGATAAGGAGAGAGAGAGAAGAGAGAGGGAGAGAGAGAAGAGAGAGGGAGAGAGAGAAGAGAGAGGGAGAGAGAGAGAGAGAGATCGTGTAAAAGTATAATATACGTCAAGTGATCATTGTATGCGAATTATATTATAAACAGTAGACTCTTATAAATTATGAGGAGAAAGTTTGAATCTTCTGAAATCACACCGGCGTTTGAAGCGAAATCTTTCTTTAAGAGTGCAAGACAAAGGTGGATTCAGTCTCATTCTGTGCAGTTAATACTGTTAACCTTTACAAGCTAATAAGAAATACTCCTCCAATGAAAAAAAAAAGAATAGCTAAATCGCTAGCTTTTGTTGGTTCAAAAAATTCCACAAGTAAGGTAGACAACTCATCACAACTTTCGGTCTTAGCAGGCCTCTTCACCGAAGCGTAGTTCAAACTTCTCTCTTAAAGTATTGATCAGAGAATAACTAAATAGGAGTAAGTGAATATGCATGAGTAGATATCATATTTCGAGGTTAATGATTTTCTTTCTTCAGTTCCAAATCTCCATATTCTCACTCACCGTTTACGCCCTACAATAGCTTTCCTATCTCGCATTATTTCTTTCATTCTCTCTCTCTTTCAATATCTCTCTCTCTCTCTCTCTCTCTCTCTCTCTCTCTCTCTCTCTCTCTCTTTCTCGGTCTTCCCCTTTCAACGTCAACGCTCGTACTTAGCTCCTTCAGTTTCCCCTTCTTTCTTATTTACTTATCTACACCTAAACCTTCAATATCATTCAGCTTCTTTCTTTTTGTATTTTTTTATTTTACTCACCTGGCGAAATACGATGTTCGAAACGTTAGATCTTACATTTTCGCGATGTTTTCGTACCTGCCTTCATCGTACCTACCTGAGAACAAATACTAAGTGTTTCGCTTCATTGATGTTGACGTTTGGTCTTCTCTAGTCAGGTTCAATTATTATTTCAACTATTCAACTAAATTCTTGTTATCAAGGCTTATTTTAGAATTAATAACCAAAAATCGTTGCTTCTCATATAAGATACAAGTGACCTTTTATGCTATTATTTACATTGCTATTGCCCTTGAGATGAACATTAAATTCGTAACATACTTTTGAAAAGGAAGGACTATAGTCAATAACATGTACTTCACATTACTTGAAATTATATTGTCAACACCAGAGGGGAGAGAGGTGGCACTTTAACACACATAGAGTTTGAACTCAGAGCGTATAGGGACGAAAACAAATATAGTAATGTTATATTTAATCAGAAGTTTTTACTGTCTCCCAATCTCCACCTGAAATAGCTATTACATTGGTTTCTTTTGGTGAGGCACAAATTAAATATTGACAACAGGGAAGTATATAATCAATTGAATATAGTTTGCCATATTAATAATAGTTATTTTATCGTCACCAGAGGTATCGCAGACAATGCCGACCTCGGGCACAATGAGATAAATATTGATTTATCTCTTTCTATTAAATACAATGGTTTCATATTTTATAAGAGAGGATTTATGAAAATAATGTTCTTTGTGCCTTTCCTAAAGCTATCAAATGACGTAGGGGTAATGAAATATCTTCAACTGAAAATAAAAATTTGTTACCGAACTCAAAATATCATCGTGCTCTAAAATATTAAGCATAGTATACTAAAGTAAAAATTTATTTCCATTAAGTCCGACGCCAGTATGCAAATATTTTTTAGAAGATGCTATAGTTTTACATGTTTTTTTAGATCAGACCTGATCTCTCAGATCTATAATCAAAGGTATTTCTGCTGTAATTATACCGACTTTTACCCTGCTGCTTTGAATCCATAGTTGCAATATATAATGTTGCCTGTAAGTTTTGAAGACGGTAGTATTATTAGTTAATAGAAGATTGGCTGCTATTGCTAGGAAGTTGAGTGAACACATAGTAGAATACCCTCTTTGATTTGGAAGGTATAGGTCTGGGAAACTCTTACCTGTATATAACTGATACTTCTGATGTCGACAAGACAAAACTGTTCAAGTTTGAACATAGATAGAACAAAAAAAAAAAACTCAACTAAATTATTTGAACAATGCCCATTTAAATGAATTGCATCAACCCTAGCATTATAGAAACAATTAATGTTAGTATCGGACAAGAACCAAAGTTCAGTGAATGCATTGAATCTTCCAGATTGAAATAAGCAAAGGAGATGCACTGCTTTAATTGATTTCAGAGAAATAACTCAAGATGAAATTAAAAGTATTGTAAAACATTTAATCCACTGTTCAAGTATTAATATAAAGAAGCACATCAGAATTCCGGGCATTAAACTGTCTACACACACACTAACTCACACATACACACATAATTATAAATACATGGTGTCCACAAAGTGAGGGTACACATATGTACGTGGACACCCTGTATATGTATATATATATATATATATGTGTGTGTGTGTGTGTGTGTGTGTGTGTGAGTGTGAGTGTGTGTGTGTGTGTGTGTGTGTGTGTGTGTGTGTGTGTGTGGACACCCTGTATATGTGTATATGTATATATATATATATATATATATATATATATATATATATATATATATATATATATATATATGGGGGGGGGCGTATATATATATATATATGTGTGTACTCAGACTTTGTGGACACCCTGTAGAAACTGAGTCCCTGAGTTGCAACACTCAATTCAAATGATATTTGACAATGGTTTATTTACAGTACAATTCCGAAATTGTTACAATGAGTCAAGTGGGATGTCAAGCGAAAATTTTAGCTTTTGGGGAATAAATAAAGCTCGTTTATTATTTTATTATTATTTTATTATATTTTTTCTTCTCAGAATGTAAGGTGTTTCAATTATTTTGTCCAACACCTGTATATATATGTGTGTGTGTGTGTGTGTTATATTTGTGTATGTGTACGTGTGGTTGTATACACACACACACACATACACACACATATATATATATATATATATATATATATATATATATATATATATATATATATATATGTATATATATATATATATATATATATATATATATATATATATATATATATATATATATATATATATATATATATATATATATATATATATATATATACACATATATATGAGACTCAGTCTCAACTCATGGCTCGCCACTTTAGCCTGCGTGGATATCCACCCACCACCATCCACACCGCCCTTGCCAGAGCACGTTCTGTGGACCGTGAATCTGCTCTCTCCCCCCGAACCCGCCCTGCCGTTTCCCGCCTCCCTTTTCCCCTCACCTATCATCCCACCACCCTATCCCTCCAACGCTCCATTCTCCGAGCTTTTCGGCACCTCCAGTCCGACCCCTCCACCTCCCACATCTTCCCTAATCGACCCCTCCCCTCCTTCAAACGAGCCCACAACCTTCCCCCTTCATCGTCAACACCCCCTCATAAGCTCATCCCACCACACCCCAACACACTCCTACTCTACCTTCCCACTCCACCCCATCCAATTCCTTACACCCACCACCCACCCCTACCCACATACCCCACCCCTACCTCTACCCCACCTTCAGCCTAACCCACACTCCACCCATGCCTTCCCCACCTCCCAACACCCTCACATCACATCACACCAATACCCTCGCATCACACCACGCACACACTACAACTGACCAACTCCTTTCTCCCCTCCCCATTTTCACACTACATACGTCAAGATCACCAGCATTCTATCTCTCACACACAGCCCCTCGTTCTTCGATCACCGTTTGTTATCTCCCCCTTTTCTTAGCTCTCCTGAACAAAGAATTTCTAACTTCCGGTCAGCCATTATTAGCCATTATTATGATTGACCGTTGACTGAACACTATTCAATTTTTTTTCTCCGTGTTTTTCTCCTTGTCTCCGTATTCTTTCTGTTGAAGAGCGTAGCTCGAAACGTCAAAGACTTTCCGTATTCCCGAGCGTCATACTAATACATCCTTTTGTTATTTACACGACCTGTCCTCGTCTGTTGTTTTTTCGTACATTCTCCCATATATATATATATATATATATGTATATATATATACATATCCATACACACACATGAGTGTCTGCATAGATGTATATAGATTCACAAGTACTTTTCTCTTTTAATCTGTACATCTTTGTCATTCTTTCTCTCACTGTCTTGGTTGTGTTCAAATTTGCCTAATTAAGTAATAAATTTTATATAAAATTCTACATATTGCGGTGTGTTTATGTCTAAGCATATGCATTTATATATTTATATTGGAATATGTGTGTGTGTGTGTGTGTGTGTGTGTGTGTGTGCTTGTGTGTGTGTGTATGTGTGAATATATATACACACATACATATGCCATCTATAAATACATGTACTCGCACGCACGCACGCACACATACATACATTCATACATACATACATACAGACGTACATACATACATACATACATATACCTGTGATTATATGTACGTCTGTACTCGTATCAGATCACATGACCAGCAGATACACTAGTTTGACTGGTAATTAATATGTCTAAAATCTTTTTCTTTTTCTTTCGTTTTTATATGTCCCATTAATATGTTTTCTGGTTATTTGGACGAAATGGTAATTACTTCTTGCAAAATTATCGAAATGGATTGCTTCATACGTTTTACTAAAAATAATAAATAGTAAAATATTTTTGAGCTCTTCCGAAATGATAGCATACTTATCGATGTTAGTTTAAACTACTTGTTTAATTCAACCGAATTAATAAACTTCTAGGTAAAAACCAAATATAACAACAATCAAGGATATAATCTCTGGCTCACAGCACAATCGCATACAAGCAAACACTGCTATTTTTATTGATGTGTATTCATATGTGTATATATGTACATCTATCTATCTATCTATCTATCTATCTATCTATCTATCTACCTATATATCCCTCTACCTATATATATATATATATATATAGGCGTAGGAGTGGTTGTGTGGTAAGTAGCTTGCTTACCAACCACATGGTCCCGGGTTCAGTCCCACTGCGTGGCATCTTGGGCAAGTGTCTTCTACTATAGCATCGGGCCGACCAAAGCCTTGTGAGTGGATTTGGTAGACGGAAACTGAAAGAAGCCCGTCGTATATATGTATATATATATGTATGCGTGTATATGTTTGTGTGTATGTGTTTGTCCCCCCAACGTCGCTTGACAACCGATGCTGGTGTGTTTATGACCTCGTAACTTAGCGGCTCGGCAAAAGAACCGATAGAATAAGTACTAGGCTTCTAAAGAATAAGTCCTGGGGTCGATTTGCTCGACTAAAGGCGGTGCTCCAGCATGGCCACAGTCAAAAGACTGAAATAAGTAAAAGAGTAAAAGAGTAAAGAGTATATATATACATATACATATCATTCAATCTATCTAACCCACAATTTTTTTATCTATATATGCTTGATGTCATTTATCAACGTATCTAACTATCTCTATATATGTATATGTGTGTGTGTGTGCGTGTGTGTCTCTGTGTGTGTGCGTATGTGTGTGCGTGTATGTAATTTTGTAATGGTGGAAGTGCTTATGAGCATATTTTACTTTGTTACAAGCACTAATTTTTATATCTCTATCACAAAGCAGTAAGATGCAATAAATATGGTGTATTTATTTGGTTACTTCCATAACTCTGTACAAAATTCTATTTCCGTCCATGCCTTGTTCATTTGTCAAGCATGTATTCCATTATTCTATTCTCACTTCTCTTGTCCCTCAACATTTACGATTGGAATCTCCATCAACCTAGATGAGTATAGAGCGATTTCATTTGTGGATACGAAGCCTACAGATGTGCAGAGAAATGAATAACAGTTATGTCTGTTTGTTTGTTTGTTTGTTTGTTTGTGTACGTGTCTCTGCGTGTCATATGCTTGTATATGTGCACGTCAATATTTGTATATGCGTTTATGTCTTTGTATGCATTGCATATATATATATGTACATATATATATGTATATGTATATATATATATATATATATATATATATATATATATATATATATATATATATATATATATATATATATATATATACATGCGCGTGTGTATGTGTATGTGTATATATATATATATATATATATATATATATATATATATATATATATATATATATATATATTTATATATAACGTTGACCACTAACGTGGACATTCAATGTGCTAGAAATAGATCACATCTTGTGTCTACTAAGACCTAAATTGTTCTCAAAACGGAATTTAGCGGGATACCAAAGCGTAAGCGGGCAAGACATTTAAATTACCTAAAAAATCATTATTAAATAGGTACCAGTTTCAAAATTAACAATCTTACCGACTGTCTGTTTCTCTTCAGCCTATTCGTAATGTAACCATAATCCTCAGAACTCTATACAAAATTGCCCACCGTCATAGGTGCACGTGTATGTGGTTCTGTTAATTACAGCTTAATGGTAAAATTCAAAAGTCTTCGTTTTGGCGCGCAAATTCCAGGAATATGTCTGCAGAAAATATTTACTGCGTGGCATATATCTAGTTTGAGAACTTTGGTTATGGTTAATACATTAACAAAGGGTAAAAATCACATATTAATTAATATCGATTAATTATATATATATATATATATATATATATATATATATATATATATATATATATATATATACACATGCGTGTGTGTATGTGTATGTGTATGTATGTGTGAGTGTCACAATTTCTAGTTTGATTTCAAGATACCTGCTGATGAGATGCTTTGTTCAATGGATAATTTCGAATCCCAAACTGAGGTAACGAAGATATATTGCTTCTACATAATTCTGTTCAATGGGTCTTTTTTCTCTCGTGGAAAGGATTGCTTCACCTTCAGATGATGTTGAGTGCAAGTCAGCACACACACACAGGCACACACATACATACACATACACACACACATACACATACACACAGACACATACACACACATACACACACACACACACACACACACTCACTCAGACTCTCTCTTTCTCTCCATCTCTCTTCCTCTCTCTCTCTCTCTTCCTCTCTCTCTCTCTCTCTCTCTTCCTCTCTCTCTCTCTCTCTTCCTCTCTCTCTCTCTCTTTATCTCTCACTTTCTCTCTCTGTCTCTTTCTCTTTCTCTGTCTCATAGATTATCCGTCTCTCGTTCACTTGCTGTTAAAGTTATCTAAACCTTCTGCTGGTAGAATATTGACTCACATAAACCGTTCTTGGAGAACGTTCTCGTACATATTATCAGTTTATGGAGGTGTGCAGATAGAGATCGAATAACCATCAAGGGTGATGTTGAGCTCCCTCAGTCTGCTCCATTTCATTGCCTTCTCTCCGTCAAAGTAATTCGAAATTCAGTTCAACCCGAGCAAATGCGACGAACATCTTATTGCACTAATTTTTTTGTATACTTACAAGACCTGAAATATAACGTAGCAACGAGAAGCAACCATTACGGGAGCAGATGCAAGAACATTACGAATTCAAACCCTGCGTGGAAGAAATCTCCATTAGATGCAAGGGTTTGTATTTTGTGAAAACATTATGCACCTCAAGTCTCAGATAAATACGTAGAGTGCACAAAGCTAAGGCTGTACAGAAATGTACACTTTCAGAGACAGCAGAAGTAAAAGAAAAAAATAGAGAGAATTAAGAAAGAGAAACAAAATAATGATACTGAACTTATTCCAACCTACCATACAAAATTGGACAGGCAGAGAACAGATAAAGAAGGCTTGAAATCAGACCTTCAAGTTAGAATAAAAATGTTTGAGTACACTCTTTGATATTTTTTGTGTATCATGTACACATTACGCAAAAGGCAAATTCACATAAACACTATCCAGTGGAATGAATGAATGAATTACCGAAGATAACAATATATATTGAAAACACGATTGCCTATTGCCAATGTGACCAAACACATCGGATCAACAAAACTGGGATTATTATACATTCGAATGCATAGATGTTAATACTAAGCATAATTATCCGGAGCAGTATTTTAGCACCGACTTATATGCTGAAGTAATATAAAAAAAGTTATAAATTATCGAATAACCGAAGCACAGTTCATTCCAAAACAGGAACCTATTCTGAGTTACAGGGGAGAATTAGATACATAGAAATATATGTTTAGTGTATTCGATTAGTAAATATATATTGGGTGTCACCGCATAGTAAAGATATAGAATTATGTTTGCGTTTTCTATGACTGACATTCTAGTTTATTACTGAGAAGGAAAATGAAGCTATTTAAGGAAGTCGGAAGTGGTTAAGGATTAGCAAAAAGTTTTAATTTAACAGCAAATACTCTCTTTATGAGCTACGTATTGCTTTCTGACACTGTATGTGTTGTCAATCTGCTCTCAATCACGCATAACTGCACAGGCATACTTCCTTGGGAGTAAAAAGCATTTTATGAGATAAATTTCAATTTTGGGGGTGTGGCAATAATTTAATATACATTAGTATATAAGTTAATAAGTTACACAGGAACAAACAGCCTTCAAGTCAATGAAAGGAAGAAATGACGAAAAATTATCATACAAACAAAAAAATAGAACAAAACAAAAGATGTGTAGAAAAGTGATGCAATTCAAACAAAGTTTCTAATCTTGCTGAATGTAGGAAAATGAATAGTAGAAAAAAGAGAAAAACGAAGTAAACCGAGAGCATCGTCTTATTACTAAAACTTCGTCTGATTTTTCGCTCAGCTTATTAAGATCATCTGTGATAAGCTTTCTCGTTTTTATTGATGGAGCTGACTGTATACGGTGAAATAGTAAGGGTTATGATAGCAAGTCTATATCAATATAATGTCTAGCATGTGTCTAGTGTACACACGCCGCCACCAGCACCACCACCACCACCACACGCACAAATACACACGCAAACACACGGACGCACACGCACTTGCATGTATAGTGGTATTGGTCTCTGGCTTTGTTTTTCTATGTCCCATTATTTACATAATTTACACTCTTATTTCTTACTTTGTGTACATATTTACTAAGTGATCACGATGGTGGAAGTACAAAAATATATCGTGAAGTGATTTTTATATTTCTATGTATGTGTGCGAACGTATAAGAGTAACCCCGTGTAGTTGTCTGCTAGTCTTTCTCCCCATCATTCTAACGTTCACATATGCTTTCTCCCTTACACACACTCGCATATGCACACACACACGTACATACACATGCACGCATACACACACACACACGCATACACGCACGCGTGTATGCACAAATATGAGTATGGGATTCAATAACGTAGAATCTTTTTTTAATTGAGTTATTCGTTTTCAAATATGAATAATTTTAGTACGAATATATTTTAGGCATCATACAAGAAATCAGTACTGTGAAATCAGCTGTTTGGCAAATTCAGCGAGTTTAGATAGCTGATCAATTTCAAAAGCATACCTTGTAAAATTCCTACCCCAATATGCTTTTTCGGTTCTGAGTCACAAACAACCAACATTCAGTACAAATCAAAGTAATTTTGTTTAAGGCAGAAAACTTAACATCGGTTGCGATGGCTTGGGAATTCAGAAAATTATTTTCATCACAGCAATTCAATGAAATGCTGATCCTGTATTTTCTTTTAATTTTGAGAAAGTATATTTACCATGATTGTTTGAAACATTGAACAACGACTCAAAAGGTAGTTGGTGTCAGATTTGATGTCTATGTGAATAGAACAAACATACGTAATGGATCTCAATTATAGGGAATTAAAAGTTATATTGCAGGACATGTAGTTGGTCCGATATTTATTCACATTCTCATCTACATACCCACAATATATTCCAGCGTTTATTAAAATTATTATTATTATTATTATTATTATTATTATTATTATTATTATTATTATTATTATTACTATTATTATTATTATTATTATTATTATTATTATTATTATTATTATTATTATTATTATTATTATTATTATTATCATTATTATTATTATTATTATTATTATTATTATTATTATTATTATTATTATTATTATTACAGAAGTCGTGATAGATCGCTAACCGCCACACATTCTTTATTTGCTCTCCTTGTTTCTTTCTGTGTTCCTTTCTGTGGATGAGCGTAGGCTCGAAACGTTAAAGACTTTTTCACTTCCCGAGCTAATACATCTGTTTGTTGTCTACACCACCTGTCTTCGTCTTGGGGGGGGGGGGGAGGTTGTGTGTGAATTCTCCTCATACAATATCATGAGGTTGTTGATTGAAGATATTGCATCTACCGGGGGTTTATACAGTTTGTCAAGTCACAACAAGGACATCCGACAAACACTACTTTACGCAATATACGTGCAGTTCCTAGTAATGCCTACATTTGCAAGACATCTAGATTGTAGGGTATTTCTAAAGTTTATACATGTTTTTTTCAGACTGCGTGGTATTGAACCCAATGCTCCTATAACAATAGGGATAAACTTTATGTTTGACTCTCGTAGATGCCACTTCTTCACGATCTTAATTCTCTGGTCTCTATATTTATCAACCGTTCCTCTTTCTTTCATGATGTTACGCTGATCATCTAGCACTGTCACGTAAATTATTAGGCACTCTTGTTTGTCCCTCCTAAGGGTTACTATATCCAGCTTTCGGTACTCAAATAACTTGTCTATCTGGAAAGCCAAAGTCCCAGCGGAATCTTCTATGCGGCTCAGGTTGTTACGAAAAGTTAGAATACTGCCTTCAATTCTTCGTTTCTACCATGGCTCTTTATATCTATCTACTTTCCTCTCTTTCTTTCCAACCAGTTTACCTAGTAAAATTGAAGCGGACCTTATCAAGCCACTTGTTTCCGTTAGATCTTTGCTCAGAATGTATTCCAGAATCTCATCAACTATTTGAGTCGCTTGTTTCGCATTGTTTCGCATATATAATCGAAATCATTACCCCCAAATCATTATCGATGGTTTTTAAACAGCATAAACATTAGATTATACATTTATACATGTTGTGTATCTGAAAAAAAAAAATTAAGTGATGATCGTGTTTGTCGAGATTCTGAAAAAAAAAATTGCAAGTTATGTGTTGAACAAGAAAACGAAAATCAAGATTTGCAACCCTCGAAAGGTTCATTCTTCACAAGGTTTTCAACCGTAAGATGTTTAAACTGAATATCAGCAACAGAATAAAACCCGCCATTTAGGTCCTGAATAGTCGATAGGCTTTTACCAGCATGCTTTGGTTAATTTATTTGTAAAACGTAATTCAGTTATATGTGATAGAGAAACAAATTTAAATAGATATTTTAAATTAGCTAGCAAAGTAGATACAACCCTGCTACCGCAGACATGAAAATACATTTAGTGGGTGATATCAGTGGCGACATTGCAATAGTATAGATAGGTTTTGTGTTACTTAACTGAAATTCTGTCGTATTATTTTTTTGTAATGCTATAACCCTTCACTTTTCAGAGAAAAGCAATCGGATACAGGACTCTGAAGGCGAAGGGCTGAGAAAACACGGTGTGGTGGTTCGAATATTGTTTGTAAATACAGCATTATAATAACGAAATTTGATGCATCGCTTCTTCTATTTATAGTCTTGTCAGGTACTCTGCCGCCTTTCATTCGATAAAAGAATCTATTTCAATAATATATTGAAATAGATTCAATGGTCTATACTCCCTTGCAATTATAAACATCTCATCTGTCTACGAAATAAATCGCTATTGTAAACCTAGATACTCGACTATAGTTCTATAAATAACTGATTATAACCAGATACTGAGTTCAGAAACCCTTTTATTTATTCACCATTTACGTTTTGATCGTCTTATTTTGGAATTAGCATAATCTCACTTGTATAGTTGTCACAGTCTTACAGACTTCATCAAACCACAGTTTTACTATCTGGCAAATTCGCGCCTTCACTCGACAAATAACGACATCACTTAACGGATTTGAAATAGCCATAATGGGATCAAGATATATTCGTCTCTAATTGATTTTGCCGTTCTTTAATCCTTCCTCTCAACTCGATGCCATTAATGACACAGCCAATTCCAAGAAGTCCAAATTGTCACACTTCTCTATTAATACGGTTTAGAGATTAATGTAAGCAACGGACAATTAGTAGAGGATGAAATGCATCATTTCACCACTACAGCCATTGGATAGAATTCGTTGGCCAACTAAGATATCGGAAATTCAGCACGATAAAGTAAAATTCTTTTTCTTTTATTTTATTTTTCTTTAAATTATATTTAACAGCGTAATTGAAACTCGTATTATGAGTTACGTATTTATAAAATACATGTGCATCAATTTGGTAAAATTAAAATTTTCTTCAATATTCTCTACAAAATATTTCCTCTATATTATTCATATTTCAGTAGTACTGGTTCAATAGTAAATATAATACGTCCATCATAACGAGGTGGCGGAATATTTCCAAAACGAAGTAAGCAATACATAAGTGAGACAGTAGGACTTACCATCTATTTTAGCAACATTTGGAATAATAAAGTAAGATACCTGTCAGCTTTTGGCGTTGACCTAATCGACTACCGATGACCTGTGCCAACATGCAATTGGCTAGAGTAGTACACGACAGAGATCCAAACCTAATCTAACCGTGGGGTTTCGGCGGCCAGCAAAGATACACAACGCTTGTTGTAGACTACCATTACATCAATATCAATATGTGACACATTATATCTCTCCCAATGCCACACATATGCGTACATCCTGTACTTTGTTCAAGCGTTTTTTTTTTTTTTTCTTTTTAGAGAGAACGTGCAACAGCGATAATATGAAATAGGATTTTTCATTAAAAATGGGAATTCTGACCGATATGTGCTTCGTTAACACATTTAACTAAGCATGTCACAGCAGGACTAAATCATGAGCTGGGTGCAGAAAGATTTTTTTTTAATTCTTAAGGCTCTCCCTTCGAATGACTTATTTATTTTTCTTCTGAATGAGCAGAGCTTAAAGATGAGTAAGCAGCTTTGCTGTCCCTTTTTTTATGAGATTTTCATCTAATCTATTCTCGCTATTTTCATTGTTTTCCTCATTATCCTACACTATGTCTATTAATCTACCATTTCATATAATTTATCAGTAGATAGATAGACAGACAGACAGACAGACAGACAGACAGACAGATAGATAGATAGATAGATAGATAGATAGATAGATAGATAGAGAGAGAGATAGATAGATAGATAGGTTTCTTTATTAGCCACACAGGGCTCAACACAGAGGGGACAAAATACAAATGTAGAGTTTTTCTTTTCGAGGGGGTCGAAAACAAAGCAGAAAAAAAAAACAAAAGTGGGGACAACGATGAAAAAAAACATCGCAAAACGTTTCGGGTATTTACAAAAAATACGAAATAATACAAAAATTCCCAATAAATGGGGAGGTTTTCCGTGGAAAGAAAAACCTACGAAAAGACCACGGTAACCTCGGTCTTTAGCGTCACAGTTTGTTAAATAAAATTTCTTTTATTTAAGCAAGAAACGTGAGTAACTCTCTGTTTACAAAATTTTAAAACGTTTTATAGAATCATGGTCAAGGTGGCTTCGTCATTTATACGTGCCATTCTTGCTACATGTATCCATCTTTTTTCGAAACATTTGCTAGACAACACTTGCCTCTCTACTCTCACCTTCCTTTTCAAGTGATACTTGAAAAAGTTGATGAGAGATTGACCAGAGAGGAAAGTATTTGTCTCTAATCCTTTCAGACGCGTCCACCAGATGCATTCTTTGGCCATAGCCACAAGTACGATAAATACAGCTCTTCCTTCCCGTTTAAAGGAAGGAGGCGTGACGATATTGACGATAGACTCGGTTGATAAACCGACTCGTCCCACACGCGACAGCAGTCGTTCGACATAAGCCCACAGCTCCGAAATGGTTGGACACTGCACGTGTGCGTGCAGAACGGTTTCATCGCTCTGACCGCATCTCGGGCAGGTCGGCCCCGCATTTCGCGAGCCGTGTCTATAGAGCTTATCCCGAACGGGTAGCGCCTCTCGGTAACACTGCCAGGCCAGGGATCTCTGGAAGTTGTCCATAGGTCCCGGCCCGAAAGTCGTCCTGAACAGGCGGGTCAGGTATTCCTCGTCGACGCCCAGGTTCGCCCCGAGATCGTCGTCGTACCTGCCCTCCACTAATCCCCTATAGAATGACTTCGTTGTGATGCAGCCGCTCAAGGTCGACCCGGGACGGCAAAGTTGTTGCAGAGCAACGCGACACTCACGGTGCCATTCACCATTCCTCGGCCTCTTTTTGATCCACGACTGCAGCTCGGTCATGGAGACGAGCTGCGGGAAAGCGCGTCGCACAAACGGCGACCACACCTGCTCACCGTCGTCTACGTAGAGCCGGAGATGTCGCAGTCTCAGCGCATGTCTGCGCATCATCAACCACGGCATGCCCAGCCCTCCTTTCAGCGGGTGTTGGCAACAAACGGATCGCCTCACTATCGGAACGCTTCCTTTCCACAAAAAGCGGAAGAGGATGCGCTCCATTTCGGTGATGGCGCGATCGGGACAAGGCACGACGGTCAGGCGGTATTCGATGACGGACGCGATGTACGCGTTCGCCACCTCCGCCCGACCTTTTAGGGACAGCTTCCTCTCGGACCATTGCCGGCAGAGAGTGGCCACCCTACTCGTTATCTCGTCCCAGTTCTTCTCCATTTGCAGGTCCGGACCGAACCAGACTCCGAGCAACTTGACCGGACCGTCCGTCCAGCGTCCCACTACTGAGGCGCTGCCGGACGGTATGGGCTTGCTTCTCCAGGTGCCGAGCAGCAAACCCACCGACTTATCCCGGTTGATTTTCGCTCCCGTCACCGCTTCGTAGTCTTTCAGCGTCTCGCCGACAAGCTCAATGTGCTCGTGGTTAGACGCTATGACGGTGACGTCGTCCGCGTATGCCGACACGCTCGTCCCGCACCCCAGTCCTCGCGGGATGCCCCTCAGCGTCGCCAGCTTCCGCAGTAGTGGCTCGAGAGTCAATACGTACAGGAGCGGCGACAGGGGGCATCCCTGACGAACCGAACGTGCAATGTCGAAGGGTCCCGATAGACGTCCATTGACGCGAACAACCGAACGGATGCCTGTGTACAAGGCAGCCATCCAGCCGCGGAAAACGGGACCGAAGCCGACCGCTTCGAGGACGGCCTCCAAGTATCGATGGTCTACCCTATCGAAAGCTTTGGATTGATCCAAATTGATCAGGGCCCCACCCATGCCAGGTTCCTTAACTACCCTCTCTATGATGTAGCGCATCAGATGGAGGTTGTCATGGATGCTCCGGCCCGGCACGGCGCACGTCTGCTCCGTGCCGACCAGTTTCTCGATGACAAGCGCCAACCGCTTGGCTAACACCTTGGCCAAAATGTTCATGTCTGCATTGAGCAGAGTGATGGGCCTAAAGTTATCTATGGCGTCCCCCTTGTTTGGATCTTTCTTCAGCAGCGTTACCGCTCCTCGGCTCACAAAACCGGGAATGCTCCCGTTCTGCTGCCAGTTGCAGTACACGACCGCCAAGACTTCTCCAAACAAGTCTGGCATACAGTTGTAAAGCTCGTAGGGCAGACCATCCAAACCCGGAGATTTGTCCGTCGAGCAACCCGCCATCGCGTCCCTCACCTCCTCCGCCGTGATGACCCCTTCGCAGCACTCCGCCTCTCTTGCCGAGAGTCGTGGCAAGCTGTGCAGGTAGGCACTAAAGTCCACCCTGCCTTCTCGCTCGCCACTCCTCCCGAACAGTCGGGCAAAATGCCGCTGAAACGCCTCGCACATCTTGCTCGGCTCGAGCAATTCGCGCCCCTGTTCGTCTACCAGAGACCGGATGGTGGCTCTGTTACCCCTCTGCGCCTCCGCCACCCGGGCCTCTCGTGCGGCTCCAACACCTTCATTCCTCAGAGCACGCATCCTTGCCCTGACAGCACACCCTTCGTGTTTAGCATTGAAGTGTTGGTCGAGGGCCAACCTCGCCGCTAAAACGTCGGATGCGATGCCACTTCGCAATGCCTCTTCTAACTTTATCACTAGCTCCCCCTCTACTCTGTTCCTCTCTACAGCTAGTGCCCTGCTATACCTTATTGCTTCCGCCCTTACTGCTCTCTTGAGGGCAAACCACCATTTGTTGTTGACGATGGCTCCCGTCAAAGCCCTCTTTACTAACGTGCTAATCCGGTCTCTGAAAACCTGTCTCGACGGGAAAGACGCGTTTAGTTTCCAGTAACCGGGACCCTGCCTATGTGCCTTATCTAAGTCTAGCGTACACGTCACAAGTTTGTGATCCGTGTAGCTGACTATGTGGAACTGTGGACATCCTAAACTATCTCTATATCTTGTCCTACACACTATCCTATCTAGATACGATCTCGACGACCCAATGCGGTTGCTCCAAGTCCACGTTGGCACATTTGGGTGGTCGAGTCGGTACCTGTCAGACAACTGGAAGCGTCTGAGCAGGTCTATGAGGCCTTTGCATCCCCTTCTAGTTTTGTCACTCCCCACGTAGTCTAGATGCGTGTCCAAGGTAGCATTCCAATCCCCCACTAAAAGTAAGGGACGAGACGTTCCCAGGAATACTTCTAGACGTCGAAAGAAGTCTGACCGACCTGTTAAAGGAGGCACATAAACTTCCAGCAACCGAAAAGCGCCTCCATCGCTGCCGTCCACATCTAGGACAACCAGTCTACCCTCCGGGTCCGTAAATATCGTCTTTACTTGGAGATCCAGACTCTTGCGAAAAAGAACCGCCGTGCCACTACCGCCCATCCTCGGCAGACAGGGAGAAAAATAAATGTTAAACTGTCCGCCAAACATGGACTTTAGGGCCCGCGGTTCATGGAGTCTGGTCTCACTAATGGCTATGATATCCAAATTGTGTGACTTGATGTCATTTAAGAGGTACCCTTGTTTCCAAGGGGACCCTAAGCCACGCACATTCACACAACCAATCTTCACCATGATTCTATTTATACGTGTGCTTTAAAGCACAAAACAAAAGAACAGAGTGTTACTTACCGTTAGAAAGTTTTGTTTCCTCCTTGGATTTTTCACCAAGGAGGCTATTGTACAATTTCTTGCACAAATATTTCTGGAATCCCCCTACCGAGTTGGGGTAGAGGGATTTTATTGTGTTGTGTAATGCTGGTGTTACATGAATAATTTTAATGTGTTTTGGCGGTGTTGTACGTGGGTGGTTGTTAGTTTTGATATCGTTATTTGTGATGTTGGTTTTAGAGTTGATGTAATTCATCAACTCTGTGTTTGTACTGTCGATTGCTGTTAGCATTGTTTTTTTTATATTACTATTGGTGTTAGTAGTATTTTTGGGAGATGTGAATCTCCCTGCTTTGTTTGTGTTTGTATTTTGTTTTGTTTTCTTCTTACTGTGCTTCCTCTTTCCTTTCGTAGCTATTTTCCACTCCTCCCCACTCTCTTCATCGGATGATGGGAGATCTGAGGAGTCAGAAAGAGGTAACGGCAAATTTTGTGCGTCTGTGTGTGTTTCTGTGAATGTTTGTGTTGCTGTTTTTATTGATGTTGGCTGCTTGTTATTTATGCGTGGTGTATGTGATATGGGGGAGGGAGAGGCAGTCTTGGAATTTTCTTTTTCTTCTTCTGTTTTTGCAGTTTCTGTTGTCTTTTCTGTTGTGGTTATTGCTGCTATTTCTGTTGTTGTTTTTTGTGTTGCTGGTGGTATTGGTAGTAAGGTTTTTCTGTTGGGGGTATTTGGTAGTTGCTTCTGTTGTTGTTGTTGTTGTTGTTGTTGTTGTTGTTGTTGTTGTTTTTGTTTAGCGGCCAGAGGGCAGTCCTTTTTCAGATGTGCTTCGCTGTTGCATAGGTAACAGCGAGGTCGCCTGCCCTCTACCACCACATACAGCTTGTGGTCCTCTGCCAATCTAATGTTTGGAGGAATTTTCTGTGAAGCCTCCTCCGTGATGTGGAGAAGGATTTCCAGATTTTTCCCTCCCCAGTTCTTTTCCTCTCCGACCGTAATCTCCAAAATATTTGCCTCCTCCATTTCCAGGCACACGGCCGATATCAGCCATTGGGTGTCCACCTCCGATGGCACATTTTTTATCATAACTTTGGTCACTCTCTGTCCTAGATAACTCGGTATCATTACCAAGTCATCTGTGCGGAGAGAGAGTGTCGAAAATTGTTTAGCTAAATTTGCATCCAGAAATCTCACTTGCACCGTTCCAAATTTCCTTCCCCAGGTGACATGATTCTGATAAGGCCAAATTTTTCTAAGACAAACTTCAATTTTATCTGTGCTAACATTTTCTACACGTCTGGTTTTTGTGTTTACCAGTTTATAAATGATGCACTTTTTGTTTTTCATTTCTATAATATATTTTGGTATGTTTATTCTGACATCATCTCCTTATTTCGTAAGAAGGGATTTTGTGTCTTTTATTTGTTTTTGTGTGAATGTCACTAATGTTCTTTTTTCCTTTAGAGCATTTGCGAAATTTGTATAGATAGATAGATAGATAGATAGATAGATAGATAGATAGATAGATAGATAGACAGATAGACAGACAGATAGATAGACAGAGAGACAGACAGACAGATAGATAGATAGATAGATAGATAGATAGATAGATAGATAGATAGATAGATAGATAGAGACAGAGGTAGAGAGAGGTGGAGAGAGGGGGAGAGGGAAGGAGAGAGGGGGAGAGAGAGGGGGAGAGAGAGAAAGAGAGAGAGAGAGAGAGATACTATCATTGTTTTCTAAGATTGTTTTCTATGATTTTTCCGAAAGAGTGAGTGAACTCTGAGGAATGCCAATAATACTTATTTCGAACAAAGAATTCTCCAGTTATATTATGTAGCAGAGTAACATTTGTAAAGTATCTAAGGAGGGAATTTCAATTTCAATTCCAAAGGGGTCACATTTCACAGTCAAGTTTAAACATTTATACATATCATGTAAACATATGTCACCTATATACGCATGAACGCGTGTATAGTGTGTGTTTGTGAACCAACGTACAAATAGATACGACAAAATCTAGTCAATACATTCTCAAAGAAAATCTCATCGTAAATTACTTCATGACGCAATTTTTCGTCGAAAGTACGTACATGTCTCGGCTGTCTCTTTAGTATTGGACTTCACGATAGGCAGACATCTATGCCAGTGCTTCTCAGAAGGTTTTGACTATCGCCCCCTTATCGCAATAATACATTTTAGAACACGCTTTCAAAAATTTAACAAAATCAAATACACCCACAAAAAAGAAAACAAAATGACCCCAGAATTGAGTTGGTAGAATAGTTAGAACATGTATATTATTTATGATCTCATTTCAAAAACCGCTCAGGATGTCCTGGGAATGTTAATATGAACTGTGTGTTGACTTAGTCGACTACCCATGACCTGTACCAACATGCACCTGGCTAGAATGGTACACGGTAGAACGGTAGAGAGCCAAACCTCACCTCACTGTGGGGTTTGGACGACAAGTAAAGATACACAGCGATTGTTGTGCATTACCATCACATTAATATATTAATCATATCTGAGACGGCGGGTAGACAAAATCGTTCGTACGACGGGCAAAATGCTTAGCTGCATTTCGTCCGTCTTTGCGCTCTGAGATCAAATTCCGCTGAGGTCGACTTTGCCTTTCATCATTTAGAGTTCGATAAAATAAGTACCAGTTTAGCATTAGGATCAATGTAACAGGCTTATAACCCTACCTCACACACCTGCTGGCCTTGTGCCAACATTTGAAGCCAATATACATACATACATACATTTATATATATATATATATATAACCTGACTCCCATTCAAAGAGAAAACATAAAAGAGAAAAAGAGAAGATATAGTTTATACAATACTAATGTAAACAATGTTTCATAGTGTTCACTCTTCATTCGCCATTAAAAATAAACTTGCACATGAATAATTTTTTTTTTAATATAATACGGAATGTCAAAACAACTTTTCGGTCACTAATATTACTAGATAGTTCACAAAGAATAAAAATCGGAAATATTTTTGAAAGTAAAGGCAATTGTTTATTTACTTATTCATATTTTGAAGTCTATTGTTATTTTTGATGTTGTCGATGTTATTGTTACAGTCGCTGTGACTGTAGTTAACAAGTAGCTTATCATATTACATTAGATTTTTTAAAGTTAATATTTAAGTAGAAGACAATGACTAAAAAACATTATACAGATGTTTCTGTCCGCCCCTACCACAGGCTTTCTTTCTATTGAAAAACTAGGTGGGGTTGGGGAGTAACACTGACTTTGAAAAAGCAATGATATACCTGGTTGTCCAATATGCTAAAGATAGCCACCAAATATCACTCAATTTATATTCAACCACCTTTGAATTTATGGGGAATATCTCGCGTAATGGTGGTGTAATTCCAGTGTTGTGTGCTTTTACTTGATGTGGCTGTGGGGTGTTTCGAGCGCCACTGTACCAGTCTACCTCATTGCACATTGGCACTGATTATAGGCCGTCAACTAACTCGTCATTAGTATTTGAATAGTATTGTATTTTATCATGCCAAGAAAGAAGGAAAGCAAAGTTGTGCTGAGCAAGATTTGAAATCAGAAAATTAAAGCTAGAACAAATACCGAATGTTCCTTATCAGATGTTTTGGTGATTCTGTTTGTCCACTATCTCATCTAGCACAAATTTATATGCAGCTATAAGTAGTTATATTCCAATCATTCTTCATCGTCCACTATTCCTGAGAAAGTCGTGGGTGAAGAGACCTCAGACACCTCCATTAGGGTCCTATCAGAAGCAACCACCATTGGAATTTACGGTTAGATTCCTAATCGTGCCCAAATGAAACTATGAATATTATCCAATTATCTCGTCCTTAGCCTATCTCTAATTCGCCTGTCAGTAAGTTCGGTTTGAGGAGTATGCCTTGTGATTCTTTTCTGAGATTTCTAATCCCGTGACACCTGTTCCTACCATTACTCGTGAAGAGGGCGTTTGGATAATCAGACTTTTCCACCTGTCTCAGTGATATTCCACTGACATGCTGGATGCCCTGAAGAAACTTTGTTGAGAGAACCAATGTTTCAGTCTCCTCATACTGGCCTTGCAGCTCTCGGCAGCGAACCCATTCAGTGCATACTAGAGATCACCATCTGATGAGCCAAGGAGCACCACGTGTCTGTAAAATATCAAACAACTGATCCTGCACCCAGCAATTGTGTTACAACTTCCTCAGCGAATGCGCATTTCCATTCATTTTAATAACAATTGTAAATCCAGAGGTTGCAATATTTATCCCTGCTGAGCTCCGAAGCTCACTCTAAAGATTTCGACATTGAAACTTCAACTGATATCACAAAATATCTGAGCAAAATGTATATATATATATTTCATAGAAAATACTCTATCTACGATATATGACAACAATGGCACTAAGATTTATCAGCATAAAACGATAACAATGCAGAAACAGATTACATACACTCATTCATACTCACAACACACACGCTTAAACACACGCATGCACACACACACACAACATACACACACGTATATATATATATATATATATATATATATACATATATATATATATATATATATATATATATATATATATATATATATATATATATATATATATATATATATTTGTACATGTGTGTGAGTGTGCATGCATATATGTACGAGACTGTACGTGCACGGAAGTATGGTTTTAGGCATGTATATATGTATAGGTATGTTTGTGCCTATAATAAAAACGATGATGGTGATAAAAAAGAAGAGAAAGAGAGAATAGGAGAATAGGAGAAATAATTATTCTTGATATAAATAAATGTTGCGTTGAAAACCAGCAACGTAATTACACATATATCGTTGAAGTTGGATTTTATGACCGCATGTTTAGTTGGTATAATCGCATACAAAGACACAGCCACAACAAGCAGTTGCATATACTCACGCATGCATATACATACACTTATACATATGTAAATTTATATCAATCTATCCATCCATCCATATGTATTCATGTGTGTGTGTGTGCGTTTGTGTGAGTTTGTGCGTGTGTGTGTGAATGTGTGCGTGCGTGCGCACACATTTGTGTGTTTGTGTGTATATATGTTTTCATGTGTATATAGATAGATAGACTGATAGATACATCTATATAGTTACGCACATGTATGCATTCTCACACACACATACATCAAGCATTTATATATATGCATATATAATAGATTAATAAATTCGTATATCTGCATGTCTATATATGTGTATTTGTGTAGATATGTGTGTGAGCCCATATTTAAAAAGACCTATTAAAAAAAAAAACAGACATTAGATTATAAGTTCATATGCTAACTATAGCTGTTAGTTTGTGAAACGTTCAGTTCAATTAATCATAATATATAAGTATTTGATAGGTTCACCTGCTACGTTTAATGAAACTAAACAGCTGTAAAACACTTGTATAATGTTAACCAGTGCTCCTCAAATGAATCATTGTTGCTATATCAACTACATTATTTTCATGTATATGTGTATAATTTTATACATATTTTGTATATATGTGTATGTATGTGCGATTGTGTGTTAGTGTGTTTGTGCGTATGTATGTATGTGTATATAAATATGCATACATACATATACATGCGTATATGTATTTACATGTATGTGATATATGTGTGTGTGCGTGTATGAGCGTGTTTGTGTATGTGTGTGGTTATAATTTATGCGACAGACATGCACCCATACATACATATATTTATATATGTCTGCGTTTACAGGTTTGGGTACACACACACAAACACACACACACACACACACACACACACACACACACACACACACACACACACACACACACACACAGGAAACACATACGCATATACAAACACACATATATGTATATACGTTTATCCGCTTTTATGTTCCAAATTACTCAATAAGAAAACCAGACAGTCCCTAATCCAGAAACAACCCAGAGAGAAAGGCTTTGTCTGTGGATTTTCCACCACGTCAAATTGGCACAGGTATTCGCTACTGTGTTTCTGTGGAACTTTAGCTATCTATGTACATGAAACTATAAATACATCCGGTAATCTATGCTTTGATATATTCTCAGATCGTCGTGCCTTGCCCAAGTTTCCGCTTGATTAGATTGGGACGTATACTGTGTATTTTCTTGAGGAAAGAACGCAATCCGATGGTGAGGCTGTCGGTCTGCTATCTTTTTCCTCTGTGTGGCGGTTTAGGCTTGCCAAGGGTTTTAATGCGCAGGCACGTACTCAGGTTGCACCACCTGCAGCGACTTCTAGAAGGTTTCGTTTGTGAGACACGCTTTTCCGCAGCTCGTCTCCTTGACAGAACTGCAGTCCTGGGTAATGGATAGGCTGAGACTGAGCGCCTAGCACTTAGAATGTCGTCGGGCATTCACTATCCTCCACAAGTCTGACAATTAAATCGGTGGGTGTTCCGCTTTAGTTATATACAGAACATTAGTTGTGGGGAAGTGCGACGACGTCTTCGGAGAAACCCTAGGCGTCGACGAAGATAAACTGGCAAGTCTATTCGGGACGTCTTTCTGGTCGGGGACTACTATGGATAATTTCCAGATGTCTTTGGCCTAGCAATGCTACCAGTGGTGGTGGGGGGTGTAGCCGGTTCGTGATTAACTCTACAGGTACGGATGTGTTGTCAGACGGGCTTGTTCGAGGTGCTCGCAGAGCAACAAAACCGTTCTGCATGCACTCGTTCAGTGTCTGGGAATTGCTGACTTGTGAAGTTATGTCAAACAGCTGCTGTTACGTGTGGGACGGATCCGTCTGTCAGTCGAGACGAAAATGATGATTATCCCACCACCCTCCTCTAATCGGGCAGACAAGGCAGTTTTCCTTTGTCTGGTAGCAGTGGCGAAAGAGGTTGTGTGGTGGACGAAGATGACAGGAATGAGGACAGAAACTTTCCTATTTAGTAAAGCCCACGTTGACTTTTTCAAGTTTGACTTGAAGATGATAGTAAGGGTGGAGAGGGAGGTGCTCCCCTCGAGAGAATTTATGAAAAGAAGGGTGGCATTCAGAGTGATCTTGGATGGTGGGTTTCTTTGGTTATCCCTAGAGGTCCTCCTGTATCAGGGGAACTCCATCACTATCACTTTCTTATCCCCTCCTTTTTTCCTAGTGTCGTATACTATTTATACTTCCCTTCTAATGTATGCCGTGTATACTTTTTGTTTTAATATTCCATTATATGTAAACCCAACACTTTATGTCTGCCTTTGCATTGTCCCCCTTATCCTTCGCCCTGGTGGCAAATAAAAGAAATCAGTAGTAGTAGTAGTAGTAGTAGTAGTAGTAGTAGTAGTAGTAGTTCATGAAAGAATCATTAGAAAGGCAAGCAAACTGCATTCGTTACGATTCTTTACGTTGTGAGCTTGAAATCCGGCATTCATCCATATGTTGTAGATTTGATTAAATAAATAATGTGATGTATATCACCCCCAAAGTTAGCGAACCAATCCTTATTGCTGTCATCATCGTTATCATGGTCGTCTTCGTCGTCGTCGTCGTTGTCGTCGTCCTCATCAATTTTATTATCGACATTGTCAACGTTACCAGAACAACGTGGGAAATTTTGTTTTTCTATCTGAAATTTTTCGATATATGATAAACTATTCTTTTGATGATGAACCGAACTATTCGGCAAACGTTTCTATCATGGAGCCTGACATGTGTAATACGATATGTGTTGTATTATGATAGTTTGGAATGTCAGATTTCAATCAAACCTGGAAAAGGTGAGCCTGCAGGCTGTTTTTGAAAGGTGAGAACGTTGGGAAAGTTTTTATTTTAAGTAATACTGTGTTTGAACCTTGAAGTAGCATTGGTTAAAGAGAAGTAAAGAGCAGAAATAATTTCCAGATGTGAGAAGAATGACAAATATACTATTACGATTTCTCTTGTTGGCTATAGAACGGCAAGCCGGTCGGTACGTTAGCTTACCGGACGAAATATATAGAGGCATTTCGTCTGGCTTTATGTTCTGAGCTCAAATACCTCTCTGGTCGACTTTGCCTTTAATCCTTCCAGGGTCGATAATTAAAGCACCAGTCAAGCATAAGTGTTAATGTTATTAGCTATAGGCCGTGCGCCTATAGTACAAAGGATTAACGGCGGTCAGCTGGCGGAATGGTCAGTATGTCGGGCTAAATGCTTGAAGGCATTTCATCTGAGATCAAAATCGGCCGAGGTAAACTCTGCCTCTCATCCTTTCGGGATTCATAAAATAAATACTAGCTGATTACTGGAGTCGATACGCCTATCACAGAAAGGATTTTTACTGTTGTTGTTTTTGTTGTTGAAAAATAGTAAACCTTCCCTGATTAACCGAAATCTCAATCATTCAAAATTAAAGAATATTTGTTTTAGCATTCCAAAACACCAATACAGCAATAGATGTATTACGTGGATCTAAATACCTTTCATTATCAGAAATCTAAATATTCCTTCTTTATTGGTAATGCATGCAAACACGCTTTGCAAAGTTTACAGCAACGAAAGATCTTTTATGAATAAGTCTTTGATTTGTTCTTTGGTTGGTGAAAAGATATCATGGATGATCAGGTAAAATAAAGAAGCAATCCTTTTGGAAACATTTGTTCTAAATGTGGAACCAATTCTTTTAGAACCAATCCTTTTGGAACATTGCTTCTAAATGAAGAAACATTTTTTGGAAGAACTATTTTTTGAAAGAAAGTTTTTTTTTTTTTTTCTTTTTCGATCGCAAGATTTGGTGATGCCGTTTTAGTCCTAGGACAGTCCTGATTTTGCAAATGTATATTAAAATATATCCCCACCGTGACTATGCCACCTCACTCCTACGCAAAATAGAGGGTGCGCTGGAAAACATATCGTCGAATGAGGATAATGACTCTCTCGGATCCATGTTTCGGTTCATTTTTAAGTATAGCTCTCAGAAAAGTATACATGACAGGAAATTTATTTCTGTTCATGCTGACATATATTAACGTGTGTGTATGTTCATGTTTTCAATTTCATACATGCATGCCTCTGTGTATGTGTGTGCCTCTCTGTATGTGTGTGTGTGTTTGTGTGTGCCAGTACGTATGTGTTTGTCTGTGTGTGTCTGTGTGCGTGTCTATGTGCTTCTGTGTAAGTGTGTGTATGTTCGCGTGTGTATATATATATATTTGTATTTTTATTTATATAACATTACTTGTACAGAAACCTCTAATCATTCTACACTATATGTGTGTGTGTATATGTGTGTGCGTACGTGCATATGTATGTGTGTATGCATATATCGATAGATATATTTACATACATACAAACATACAAATTTAATCATCTTTGTGAAGAGACAGAGAAGATTGATTTTAAAATGAAAGAGATTTATTTTTTTTAACCATTCATCTTTCTAAATAGCCACCTGGTTGATTATATTTTCGGAGGTATCAAGAAGAGAGCTGAATAATATTTGATGACACTTTACCATAAGAGGAAAAGTTTTTTAAAGAAAACAACTGTGTTAATTGTAACCACAATTCATAGGAGCCTAAGCTACACAGGATAGGTATTATGTTTTATGAGAATATCGGATTGTACAACAAAATCTTTTGACGTCTATGGATTAATAAATTTGAATTTCCATTACTTACACTATGAAGTAAATTTGTGAGACGAAAATTTCTCGTCAAATTTTCGTATTAAATAAATCGGTAAAATATATTATTCTCTTTGTGGACATGAAACAGTCTAACTAGGCGTTATACAGCGATTTATTTTCTTTTATTTCTATTTATTTTTTTTTATTATTCATCTTAATGTTCACAATGACGCGGAAACTCATTGCTACGAGCGTCGTAATTGATCAGGAGCAAAGCTATGAAGCTGCTATCTACTGAACAAAGTCCTAAAGTAAATGTATATGTACGAATATGTATGTATGTATGTATGTATGTATGTATGTATGTATGTATGTATGTATGCATGTAAGTATGTATCTATGTATGTATGTATGCATGTAAGTATGTATCTATGTATGTATGTATGTATGTGTATGTATGTATGTATGTATGTATGTATGTATGTATGTGTGTATGTATGCATGCATGCATGTATGTATGTATGGTACACTATCTTCTTTTACTATATGTAGCTTCGATATGACCAAAGACTTATTAGTGGATTTCACAGACGGAAACTGAAAGAAATCCGACATATACTCACACATACATACACACATACATCTGTGTGTGTGTGTGTATGTTTGATTATGTGTTTGTCCCCAAGCACCGTCATAACCGATATTCATTCCTTTACACTCAAGAGATTTCGTGGTTTCACACACCGGTAGAATATAGATCGAGCTTATGAATAAGTACTGGGGATCGATTTGTTAGGCTAAACCCTTCAATTCGATGCCCAGCATAACCGCGGTCCGATCACTGATACAAGTAAATGGTTAATATATATATATATATATATACATGCAGCGTGGAAGTTGTATATAAGCCGTTTTAAAAACACAAAAACTGTTAGATTCATTTCAACTTCTAAATTTAATTTGTCAAAATATTTTCGTCGCTTTCAAACCGCGGCCCGTTCGCTGACAAAACTCCGTGCTGCATCACAAAAAATATCTTGGCAAATTAAATTTAGATGATGAAGTTAATCTATAAGTTTTTGTGTGTTTTTAAATGGCTTTTAAACACCTTACACACTGCAGTATACGAAATCAGATATATAAATATGTATATGTATAATGTATACACGTATACTCTTTTACTTGTTTCAGTCATTTGACTGCAGCCATGCTAGAACACCGCCTTTAGTCGAGCTAATCGACCCCAGGACTTATTCTTTGTAAGCCTAGTACTTATTCTATCGGTCTCTTTTTGCCGAGTATATAGTATGCATATATATATATACATACATGGATGCATATGTTAATTCACACTGTATATATTGTATATATTTATTCATAAGTATATATACATATATGCATACTCACACACATATATATATACATATACATATGCACATGTACATATATATATATATATATATATATAGATAGATAGATACATACATACATACGTACATACATACATATACATATATACATATATATATATATACGTATATATATATATATATATATATATATATATATATATATATATATATATATATATATATATACATACACAGAGATTTAACATTGCTTATATATATATATATACATACATATATATATATATATATATATATATATATATATATATATATATATATATATATATATATATATATATACATACATATATATATATATATATATATATATATATATATATATATATATATATATATATATATATATATATATATATATGAACGTGTATGTTTGTGTGTGTGTGTTTGTATGTGATATATATGCGCGTTTGTGCGGGTGAATGTGTGTATGGTTTATACGTGTGTCTATGTAGTGAAGCAGATGTGGTTATATATCAATGTGTTGAGCAAATAAACACTTAGAGATAAATTCCGTATCCTTAGAACGCACTCAAACATTCATTCCATCTTAAGATAAATAACTATATCCAAGCGCATCGCTGGCCGTTTGATTGTATGTTTACCGTATCTCCGCATGTGAGTATACAAATAATCCTCGTTGTGTCTGCGGGTATTACACACACACATGCGCGCGCACACATATGAACTATTATTCGAAGTAATGTCATATTTAATTGTTTTTCTGTTTTGCCGTTGATATGATATGAAAGAGAGACTACCAAACATCAATTTAATCCCGCACACAAATATGTGTATGTATATATATATACGCATACATATATATATATATGTGTGTGCGTGTGTGTATATGTGTGTATATGTGTGTATGTGTGTGTGTATGTGTGTGTGTATGTGTGAGTGTGTGTATCTATGTGTATATGTATATATATATACATATATATATATACGTACGCAAATATTTGCATATAAACATTTATAAATATATATACGTATATATATATGTGTGTATATATATATATATATATATATATATATATATATATATATATGCATATAAATATGTACATATATATATATATATATATATATATATATATATATATATATATATATATATATATATGTATGTATATATATATATGTATATAAATATGTATATATATATATATATATATATATATATATATATGTATATATATATGTGTGTGTGTGTGTGTGTGTGTGTGTGTGTGTGTGTATACATATATATATATATATATATATATATATATATATATATATATATATATATATATATATATATATATATATACATTTATATATATATATGTATACATATATATATATATGCACACACACACACACACACACACACACACACACACACACACACACACACACTGAGAAACATGCACAAACACACAAATATAGATCATTGTCTTGTTTCAGTCATTAGATTGTGACTATGTTGGGGCATCGCCTTAAAGAATATGTAGTTGAATGTATCGCCCCAACTACTTACATTTTAAAAGCTTGCTGTTTATTCTGTCATTCCTTTCTCGAGCCCCTACGCTACAGGGTTCATAAACACACCAGCAGCCGTTATCAACTTATGGTGATAGGTGGACAAACACAAAAACACACATACACTTACACACACACTCTATCTCTATGTATGAAACAGAATAAAGAGAAGAAAAAAGTGGGCAGGGATTTTAGTTTGTAATGTAAAGAAAAAGGGGTTGGTTGTTGACATATATGTGAATGATCGACATAAGGAGCGAAGAGACCAGGGCATAAAAATGAAGGGAGCAAACCTTTGTAGTGAAAAGAAGAAAAACAGAATGTCTAGTTATTTTTTTCTATTTCGTTTTTGTTCTTTTAGTTCGTTATTTGTGTAAGTGTTATTGTTGTGATGTGTTGAATATAAGGCGGAGATCGGTGAAACACTCAACGAAGCCATAGAGGTAGGGAATGCTGTTTAAAGAACGCAGATGGAAAAAGAAAGAAAGAGAGAGAGAGAGAGAGAGAGAGAGAGAGAGAGAGAGAGAGCAAAAATGAAGGTAAGGGAGGTGTAACAAGAATATTTTGAAGTAAAGTACGTGACCGAACTGAGACGCTCAGCTTACCATGATCGGATATCTTGAGGTCATGCTTATAATTATTTTCTCTCACCACAGCTTCTTCTTTTTCCAAAATAACAAACATTACTTCTCAAACAAGATGGCTGCAATATGCGTTGGAAAACAGAAGGAAAAGCGACTCTGTCCTGACTTTCACCTCACGAATATATGAATATCGAGATTTTTCTTGATTCAGCCACTGAACTCTGGCTACGCTATAGCAATGCTTTTTAGGTTAACGCCAAATACATTGACACGAATATTGCTTTTTTTTTGGAGTAGTATTTAATCTATTCGCCTCGGCAGGATGAAACACAAAATAGACTCTAAAGAGTTTTGAACTCTGAATAGAGGCGTAATAAAAAAACACTAATTATATTGTCATAATCTGACTCCTACGTAATATTTTTGGGATCACCTTTCAAATAACTATTCCAACTTCAACACTTCTATCATTTATAAACTTACCGGCTCTTAATCATATCTCGTGTTCACTTCTTTCTACCAAACTCACACCAAATTAGCTACTACATTCTCACAATCCCTTCACTCTGCTCCCTTTTAGCCAACACTCTGAATACGAAGTTACTGTAGTCGCATCTAAGTCTCCTCACTTAGTTGTTCTCTGACGATTACTTTTTTCCGAACAATCCATATAAATGCACTATGTAACTCCTTTCTGATCATGCACCTTCACACATCTTTCTTAGTATCATCAGATGAGACAACAGCCTTGGAGAGCTTCTGGTTCATAGTTTCTTTTACTCCTTGACAAACCTTGTAGCTTGTGATTGGTCCTTCGTCAAGAAGATTTCCAGCTTACAAGTTCGAGACCCACTTTACCGTTTCATCTATGCCACGCTGTCCAATACATCTTCTGCTGCGTCAGATTCTGAGAAAATATTTGCATATTTACACAGGGAAATTCGGACTTTATATCGATTATAGAGAAAACGTTGCTTATTCAAAGCAAAAGGACTGGATTTCTTAAACCGTGATTTGATACACTGTTTCTAAAAGCGACACCCTTCATCTTCCTGCTTGCATTCCCTTACATTATCACACGACTGGCGCTTCCCATTTCCTTCTTCAAAAGCAACCAACAACAGTCAATAACACTTTGTAATGTATAGTGTTTCCAACCTAATTTTCTCTGAGGCCCCACTAAAAATGTATGTCTCCCCGGTGGTTGCAAAAAAAGCAACTTTATTATTAATATGTTATCACAAAATATTTAATACTAAAGAATCTACCAATAACGTTTTTATCAAATACTGAGTACGAAACAAAAGTACATAATTGACTAAGAAAAAAAAAGTGAATCGCCTTAATGAGAACCTTGTTCTAGCAACTACGGCAACACGCATGACTACAACTTTCCCAGGCCCCACCGGTGGAGCCTTACGTTAGGAACCGCTCGTATAGAATGTCAGTATTTCAACAGAAAAATAGAAGGAATGAGAAACAGAAGAAATGAATGGATATGCTAGAGTGTGTGTACACGCGCTGTGTCTCTGTGTTGTGTGTGAGTGCGTGCGTGTTTAAGTACTGGCTGACCGAACAAAATTTCTCTGCACTCATCAAAAAGATACATTGCAATATTTAGCTCCAGTTACATAACTTTGTGGCACGTAATTCCCGATAGCGACTTTGTCTTCGCTTTCCTCTTGCTCGGGTGAGTGGGCCGCTATAGCATTGCAGCCCTCATGTGAGGAGTCAAGCATCCAATCAATAAATGATTCATACATCTCTCCTAAAATACGTGGCATTGTCCCAGTTGTAAGGAAACAAAATATGCATTGTTTATGTGCTTTGAGTTCCTCTATAAATTTTTTGTGTGTGTGTGTGACTGCAAAATTTCATTATATTTCCTATTATTATATTTGTATCGGGGCATTGAATGAATCTTTGACAAACATTTGTAGATAAGCGACACAATCAGAAGAAATTTCCTAGTTCCTGTCGAATTACCGCTTATCTTTCCCGTATTTTACTCTCTGTTTTCACCAACATACATTAGAGATAACAACATCGAATTAGGGCTGATGCGATTAATAAAAATATGAAATCATAATAATAATAATAATAATAATAATAATAATAATAATAATAATAATAATAATAATGAGAAGAAGAAGAAGAAGAAGAAGAAGAAGAAGACGAAGAAGAATAACAACAACAACAACAACAACAACAACAATAACAACAACAACAACAACAACAAGAGCAGCAGCAGCAGTAATTATGGTTTCTTTTATTGGCAACAAGGGCCCAAAACAGTAGAAAGGCAAAACACAAAGGAAACGAACACGAAACAATAAAAACCTATTAGCGTATAAATGATAATAAATAGCAGTAACAATGTAGAATGACAACAACTTTATCAGCAGCAACAACAACAACAACAGCAACGGTTAAAATATCAATAAAAATAATCCTTCCTACTAAAGGCGCAAAGCCTGAAATTTTGTGGAAGGAGACTAGTTAATTGCATCGACCGCAATGTTTCACTGGTACTTAATCTATCAACCCCGAAAGGATAAAAAGCAAAGTCGACCTCGGTGGAATTAGAGCTCAGAGTATGGTGACAGACGAAATGCTACTAAACATTTCACCCGGTGTTCTAACGATTCTGCCAACTGACCACCTTGGTGGTGGTGGTGGTGGTGGTGGCGGTGGTGGTGGTGACGATGATGACGATGATGATGATGATGATGATGATGATGATGATGATGATGACGGTGCTGATGATGATGACGGTGCTGATGATGATGACGGTGCTGATGATGATGATGATGATGATGATGATGATGATGATGATAACGGTGGTGATGGTGATGTTGATGATGATGATGACGATGATGATGATGATGATGATGATGATGATCTTGATATCATGGCCAAAATGAACCGCAAAATAACAGTAGGAAGAAAAAAAGAAAAGGTGACTCATAAGAAAAATAAGATAAAGACAATCATATGATGTCCCCCAATAAGTGGTAAAACTACTTTGGTTTCACGAAGCATGCACACAGATCCGGAATTACCCTTACAAATAAAGGGCAAGTAAGTACCTTCTCCCAGCTGTTATTTTCCGATCTACAGAAGTATGTTAAGAGTAAATCCTTTCATTAAGATCGAGTTTTCTTCCCTTGCCTTAAGTTTCAGCAAATTTAATGGGAGAGGGATGCAGTCATAGCGTTTCCCACCCCTCTATCATTCAGTAATGTCAATGATTTTTCTCCAGTTCTCGACTAACAAGATAATACTGTCAACTTACATGAAACAAGTAATTTTGACTGAGATAAACAAATTAAAGAAAATTAACGATCATTATCGACATCGTCCTCCTCCTCACCATCATGACCATCAACGTCCCCCTCCTCCTCCTCATCATCATCATCATCGTCATCATCATCGTCAAACCCCTACTCTTCTCCCTACTCCTCTTCATCATCATCATCATCATCATCGTCATCATCATTATCACCATCATCGTTGTCGTCGTCACCATTATTATCATCATATATTTATGGAGTCACCATCGAAACTTCCCATTCGCTCAACCTTCCATTCATCGATACTAAAGCCAACGGTATTTTGGTTGCTTTATCTTTTATTTATTTATGTATATTATATCATGTGCGTGTATGTACGTGTGTGTGTCCATGTGATTGTGTGCGTGCGTGCGTGTGTGTGGGGGGGTGTTTGTGTGTGTGTGTGTGTGTGTCCATGTGATTGCGTGTGTCAATCACATCGGATCTCTTGTTACTTTTATTATCGGCACTGTTCTTCAACTGCAAGTTAGCTTGAAAGTGCAAATCTATGATCAAAGATATCCTTGCACTGACTATCCATCAGTCTGCTATTCTTCAAAAATGGTAAATCCAGTTCCACATTATTTCAACGTATCCCTTTTGTCAAGAGGCACATCTGGCTCCAAAGAACATAATTACCGCTTTATTTTACTGAGCCATCACTTGTCGCTCCCGACGAGAGAATCCTCATATATATATATTACTCTCACACACACACATAAGTGTATGTTTGCTTTGTGTGTATGTGTGTGTGCTTTTGTGCACATGTGTGTGCGCGCGCATGAGTGTAACCAAATAATCTAGCCATTAATTGGTAAGAGGGTGACAAGAAATTCTTTTAAAAGAAAATGATGTTCACATTCGGGACTTAGGGTTTCATGCGTGGGTAATTAACAAATATTCAACGAGACGTGATTTCTTTGCGTACACACACACACATGCACATATATACATACATACATACATACATGCATGCATGCATGCGTACATACATACATACATACATACATACATACATACATACATACATACGGCTTTCTCACTAGATAATTTCAAGCTCTACCTAATATAGAACGACGTTTGCCTATGTTCCATAACCGTCAGATCGAGTGAATTACTGCGTAGTTGCATACCAAATACCTAACCCATGCAACATTGCCTCTACCTGTGAGCATCTCATATTTTTCCGTGCCCATTGTTTATTGTTGTGTACTTCTCATTAATATTACGCATTGAACATATCGTTTTTATTTCTAGCAGACAGGAATGGACGTTTTACCAACTGAAGTTGATATCGTTGATCTCCATACCGATGCTACCACTGCTGTTCCTAGAAAGATTGCTTTTTATGTTTAAGCTAATTTCTTTTGGTGATTTTTGCTATTTTATCGAAGGGCAACATTGTTTGAGATAATCTATGATGGATGCACTCCAATTTTGCAACAGCACGTTTTTAAGGCGAACGTTGTGATGGGAGACAATTTGGTGACTTTTTCTCTCAGGTTGAGTGAACATGTTGATTTGCTTCTGACTATCGTTGACGCATTTATTGATACTGTCGTAATTGTTGTCCTTCATATTGCCGTTGATGATGATGTTATTGTTGTTGTTGTTCTTGCTTAAGATTACGTCAACCATAATCGAGCAGCCATTTTGATTGAAGTCACTCGAACCATGACGTTTTATAGACTATGTAAAAAAAAAAAAGTGTCCTTTACTTTGTCATAACAGTAAGCGGAAATTTGGCCGCTATTTCAAACCGGTCAAGTGACCAGGCACAAGCTTTCTCGTTAGCTTCTAGCTGCTGACGCTGTTGTTTTTACTATTTCCCAGGCTGCTGTTTATAACAATGATGACAATGACGTCAGTAATCGTTTTTTTAAAATTATATTTTGAGCCAATGTGAGACACGTGGTGACAGGCACGTGATCTCTATGTTTCTTGTACAATGCTCCAATGTGTGACTGTCGTTATTGTTACTATTATTATTGTTGCTACGCCCCTGCTACCGCTGCTGCTCCTGCTGCTCCTGCTGCTACTTCTTTTGCTGATGCTGTTCTGATTTTGATGTTTTATTCGTTTTTGTTGTTGCAACTTCTCCGACAGCTGATGGCTAAGTTGTTTGCGTTGTTCTTGTTCTTAGTGATGGTTGGAGTGACATTGTTCCTGCTGCTGGTGTCCATTGCAATTGTTAATATTACATTTTGATGGTGAAGACGACGGCCACGATGATGATGATCATCATCATCATGATCATGACGGCGACGTCGACGACGCAAGGAAGAAGGGGGTGATGTGAAGGCGGACAAAGAGCGGAGGATATTTCTGATTCTGTATTTTAATTGCTACTGTTTTTTTTTGTTTTTTTATGTTGCTGTTGTTGATATTTTAGCTGCTTCTGTTGTTGATGGAAAAATGGCCACCATTGTCGTTGGTGATTCGGCTGTGGCTGTTGTTTTAGTTGTTGCTGTTTGTGATAGAGTTAAAGCTGCTGCAGTTATTATTGTTGCAGTTGTTGCAGTTGTTCCTCCTGTTTCTGCTTCTTGATATTGATATATCCGCTGTAACAATCGATTTCAAAGTGTCTCCCAAGGTTGGCTACTATATTCAGGTGTCATAGACAGATGACAGTTTTAATGTCAGGAGAAATGACACTTAAGTCAGTGAACTATACGGTCGAGCATGTGTGTAGGTGGGACAGCAGAGGAGGGGGTGGAGTGGCTCGGGAAAGGTAGAACTACTGAGATATCGAGGAACGACGTGTAATAGTGAGAGAGAAAGAGACAGAGAGAGAGAGAGAGAGAGACTGAGAGAGAGAGAGAAACTGAGAGAGAGAAAGAGAGAGAGAGAGATTCAAAGAGCACCAAAAGCTGAAGTGAGAGTTTAAAAAGACACTGGAGAGAATAGAAGAAAGGAAATCTAAAGAGTAAAGGAGAATAACGAACAATGAGATGGAAGATGAGATACATAACACCATCTTGACAGATATATATATATATATATATATATATATATATATATATATATATATGCACATATATATATATATATATATATATATATATATATATATATATATATATATATATATATGCATATATCTGCTTGCGTATATGGGTATATGCGCGAGTGTGTATACATGGTGTTTTGGGTATATAAGTTCATAAGCACTTACTTTGGAGTATCAATGCTAAACCCTTGGAATACCGACTGTATTGTATCTATCTATCTATCTATCTATCTATCTATCTATCTATCTATCTATCTATCTGTCTATATATATGTGTGTGTGTGTGTGTGTGTGTGTGTGTGTGTGTGTGTGTGCGTGCGTGTGTGTGTGTGTGTGTGTGTATGCACGCTTGTATGCGTGTATGTTTGCATGTATGCAAATATACGCGGTGGATGCAACAGTAGGTATATAGTGTCACATCAATGTTATAAAACTTAATTCATTAAAATTATTTGCACATTAAATTAGTTAGCCTCATTTTTGCTATTTTCAGTGTCATTAATCTTAATAATACATTAACATAACTTGTAATAACTATAATAATACTTTTATCGTAACTTTTATATATTTACTTATTTATTTATTTATTTATTTATTATATAAATAGATGAGTATTGTATATGTTTTCCTTTTTTCAGAACTGTACACCTATTTTGCACCACTCTGTATATACATACATATGCATATATGTTAGCTTGCTTCCCAACCGTATTGTTTCGGATGCTGTCCTTGCCTTGTGGATAGATTTGATATGCAGTAACTAAAAGAAGACCGTCGTATATATATGCATTAATATATATCTATGTGTGTGTGTGCCTTTGTGTCCGTTTGTTCCCCCATCACGACTTGACAGCCGGTGTTGGTGTTTTTACATCCTATTAATTTAGCGGTTTGGTAAAATAGACTGATAGAATAAGTACAAAGCTTTAAAAAATAAGTCATGGGTCGATTTATTCCACTAAAACCTTTCAAGGCGGTACTCTAGAAAGGCCGCAGTTAAATGGCTGAAACAAGTGACAGAATAAAAGAATATATACATAACGATTATACGGGATACTATTTGCTTTCTCACGTTTCATTTAAAATTTTTATCTTTCTTCCACCCTCCCACCTTCTTCTCTTTCTTTCTTTCTTTCTTATTTTCTTTCTTTCGTTCCTTCTTTCTTTCTTTCTTTCTTTCTTTCTTTTATTCATTCATTCTTTGTTTGTTAGTTTGTTTGTTTGTTTGTTTGTTTCTTTGTTTCTTTGTTTGTTTGTTTCTTTCTTTCTTTCTACAATACTTTTCACATCCAATACAAAACTTTTCCATTAGCGTTACTTCCGCGCATGTCTTGTCTGGTGCTATCTCATAGCTGAAAAACCTTAGTACGATCAAAAAGTATCCGATTTTAGTTTTTTTCCCGCCAAAACTAATGCCGCGCAGAGAATATCTTTTGAGTGGAAGATGACGTACATGTGTATGCATGAAAATTCTTTCATGAAGTCTGGGTCGTGGTTTGCACAGTCCAGCAAGTTCCATTAGGAGTTGCTTCTGCAGATCTGCCAGTACTTTGGGGGCGAATTTCACCGACACTCTCCACATGCACAATCCCTCCGTTAAAATGGAATGTACTGATCCTATACTTACTCCTACTTCGAGAATAATTTTCTGGATTGTTACACAACGGTCTTCCATAAATATTTGCCAAACATTTTCAATCGGCTCTTCGTTTCAAATTGTGAACGGCCTGCTTGAGCGTCCTGAGTTTTGTGTTTTGTCATTGAGCAAGACGCTTTAATTCACGCTATTCTACTTCACTCAGCTGAAGAAATTAGTTGCATTATCACTTTACATTTTCCTTGGATAACATTGGTGCTGTAGAGGGTGGGGGCTAGTATGCAAGTGCAACTGTTGGCCATCCACAAACAACATTGCCCGGATGTATATCCATCTATTCACAAATAGAAGTGGGTGAGACTGGCAGACTAACAGATATAAATTGACGGCCAGATATTTTTTAGTGAAAATTGAGGAAACTTAAATTATATGACGAAGGAAATGTGAAGAATAAGATTTTATATTGCGGCGGCGGCGGCGGCGGCGGCGGCGGCGGCGACGGTGGTGGTGGTGGTGGTGGTGGTGGTTGTCGTCGTCGTCGTCGTGATGGTCGTAGTGGTCGTGGTGGTCATGGTGGTCGTGGTCGTGGTAGTGGTAGTGGTTTTGGTGGTCGTGGTCGTGGTGGTCGTGCTAGTAGTAGTTGTAGTAGTAGTAGTAGTAGTTGTAGTAGTAATTGTAGTAGTAGTAGCAGCAGCAGCAGCAGCAGGACTTCGTTCATATTGCTGTTACCTATGTTTTTGTATACGGTAGAGTGGTGTTGGTGTCGGTGCGTGTTATGGTTGAGGGAGAAAATAATTACAGAAAAATTGGGAAAGCGACGACGATGAAGATGATAACGAAGATGATGATGAGAGTGATGGAGCTGATGCTGATATTGACGAAGACGACGAGAGAAAAAAGAACTGCAGTAAGTTGAAAGAAGTGGAAAAGACAGAATGAAGACGAGTGGAAGTGAAGTAAATTAGGAAGGGAAATAGTGAAGTGAATATGATGTAAAGAAAGGGGGGAGAAGTGGGAAGTGGGTTAAAGGAAGAGGGGGAGGTAGTAGTAGTAGTAGGAGGAGGAGGAGGAGGAGGAGGAGGAGGGAGAGGAGGGAGAGGAAGGGGAGTGTAGAGTGGGAAGAAGAAGAAGAAGAAGAAGAAGAAGAAGAAAAAAAAGAAGAAGAAGACGAAGAAGAAGTAGAAGAAGAAGAAGAAGAAGAAGAAGAAGAAGAAGAAGAAGAAGAAGAAGAAGAAGAAGAAGAAGAAGAAGAAGAAGAAGAAGAAGAAGAAGAAGAAGAAGAAGAAGAAGAAGAAGAAGAAGATTAAGAGGACTAAAGGAAAAGAAGAATTCATAGAAGCAGAAGAAAGAAAGAAAGAAAGAAAGAAAGAAAGAAAGAAAGAAAGAAAGATAAAGAGGCTCAGCATAATGATAATGCTGATGATAATGGCAATGATGCTGATGATGTTGATGATGATAAAAGAGAAGAGAGATGTGGAACAAAGCTGTTAACCTATGAAAGACTGCCATATAAGCTACAGAAAAGTACAAAGTTCACAGCAGGCCTCCCTACACCTGTCTTGAACTAACCGTGACTATCGGCTGAAATATCTCCGGCGCTGAAAGAATCGAGTTGATAAACAACCGTCGAAGGACAGAAAGCAATTCTTTTTTATTTTATTTTATTTTATTTATTTTATTTATACTTTTGTTGGTTCGTTCAAGTTTAGAGAGAAATATGTGACGGAAACGAGATGACGGCTACAAAATATTGGAGCCGGAATATAGCGGAAATTACTGAAAGTGTTGACATGATACAAGAGTGTGACAAACACACCGGAAGTGATAGTCTGAAATAATGGCAGTGATGATTGAGAGAAGCAGACGGTCGACGAACAGATGATAATAAGATAGATAAATGAGAGGACGAAGATGTAAGTAAACTTTAAGGGAAACAAAAAAAGATAATATATATAACTGAATCGCCTGCTTTTTAGGTCTTTTTTTTTTTTGCTATATCCCCATCTTAAAACAGAGTACAAATAATATTGGTAAAAGGATTAGAACTGAAGGAATGTCGTTTATAAAACAATGTAAGTTATGTAATATGAAAATGGATAGCATTTGCTGAAATACATAAATGCACTCCCGCACACAAATGTACATACATTTACACACGCATAAAAGAAACGAGAAATTCACTCATGGATACGTATATCTAAGCCCCTTGTCGCTTAAATGATTACAGATAGCAAAAATGTGTTTTAAGTTACAACGCTGTAGATATTCAACTTTCAGTAAGGGAAATAAGTTCTGCTATGTGAATTACCTTTGTGTACAACCAATGGTGTATGTTTGTATTTTGAGATGAGAGTAGATATAGATATAAATTTACATCCATCCTATCAATAACTGAATATATAATAAATACGTATGGGCAGAGAGTGTAGGGCAATACACGTCTCTTGACAGGACCATCAATTATTCTTGCTAAACTTTCTTTAAAATGCCAATACATATCGTACATTTTACTCAGACCATTGTTCTTTCCAGAGAAGCATCTGTGGACATCGAAGTTTCTTAACTTACATACTTATTATAGGCGCAGGCGTGGCTGTTTGATAAGAAGCTTGTGTCCCAACCACATCGCTCCAAATTCAAGCCCATTGCGTGGCATCTTCGGCTAGTGTCTTCTACTGTAACCTCGGGCCGACGAAAGCCTTGTGAGCTGATTTGGTAGATGGAAGCTGAAAGAAGCTCATTATGTATATATATATATATATATATATATATATATATATATATATATATATATATATATATATATATATATATATATATATATATATATATATATGAAAATAAATTAAATAGAGAGATACTATTGATAATCCAATAATTTCTTTATATTATAATATTACATGGTATGTAATATAAACAATTATAAAAAAAACATAAAAGGCTAACAAATTGTTTCGACTTATATACATTTTCTGATATGCGTACACAATAACAGTTCCCTTATATATAAGTCACTTCAGGATCGTGGTTTAAAGATAGACGAAATTCCGTGTGAAAGGAGGGCTGGATAATAAAACTTAATCCAGATGTCTATATATTATGAGCGTGAACGTTAACTATTCAATCATACATCAATTACAATAAAAAAAAACTACAAAAACACGTATGATACAACCAGGTAAGTGCAATCCACAACCATCGAAATACACTTCATTACATCTCAAACACATACACATACACGCATGTATACATACGTATCCCTCTCTCTCTCTCTCTCTCTCTCTCTCTCTCTATATATATATATATATATATATATATATATATATATATATATATATATATATATATATATATATATATATATATATATATATATACGTGTGCGTGTGTCTTTCTGCTTGTGTTTCTTCCCACCACCACCACCACCACTTGACAACCGGTGGTGATGGTTACGCCCTCTTAACTTAGTGGTTGGGCAAAGAAATTGATAGACTAAATACCGGGCTTATTAAATAAGTACTGAGGCCGATTCCTTTCACTAAAAAAGTTCTTCAATGCGACGCCCCAGCATACACGCAGTCTAATGAGTGAAACAGGTACGAAAGATAAAAGACCAAAGATATATACGTACAGACATACGTGCGCGTGTGCATACACATTCACACACAAGCACAGTCACTCACACGTATAAAATCAACTAAGCAACAATCCTCTGTATGGCACGTATATGTATACGCATTCAATTCCGATTTATTCTATAAACAGATATTTGTATAATTTTATTTCTTTTCATTTTATTTTCCAGGATTTGCTTTAACATCATACCGAAACGTTGCATTAAATTGAACATTCGCTGAGAATATCTTCCGTATTCAGGAAAGAGTTACAAAGACAACAATAGTACTTAAATGTTTACAAATAACTGATTCCGAAAGAGTTAAATGGTATCAAGTTATATTTAGCAATTTTCAATGAATTATCGACTATCGAAAGCTCGGATTCCGGTTTATATTTATCTTATATTTAATTGAGTAATAAAATACTTCAATGAATAAATATTTTATGGTAGATAAAATGTTTCTAAAAGATTTTGAATAGAGCAATGTGGTTGTCTTATAAATTTGTTCCATCCCAATATACATACATACATACATACATAGAAAGAAAGAATGAAAGAACGAGAGGGATGGAGAGAGAGATAGGGACAGACTCACCTAAACATATGATTATACATATATACATATATACGTACATACATATGTAATATGCATTATGTATATCTATGTCTGTCTACTTATCTATATATCTATCTATCTATCTATCTATTTATCTCTCTCTCTCTCTCTCTCTCTCTCTCTCTATATATATATATATATATATATATATATATATATATATATATATATATATATATATATATATATATATATATATGCATACATACATACATGCATGTATTTTCATTGAATTGGAAGAAGTTTCGAAAGGATTCAAGGGCCGAGAGTTTCGTTCATTCGCTTTCTTCAAATTAGAGGGATTACAAAATTTGCATACACACACACACACACACACACACACAAACACACACACACACACACACACACACACACACACACACACACACATATATATATATATATATATATATATATATATATATATATATATATATATATATACATACACACACATTTATTTATATGTATACACACACATACACACACACACATGCAGCACGCACCCTCACACACATATATCCACATACAAGAAAATACACATATACATGTATACATACATATGCATAGATATGTGTGTGTGTCTTCTTGTATGTAAGTGTGTGTGAGTATCTACATATATATTGATATATATTGGTATGTAATTATTCATCGGGGACAATTATCTACGAATTATCTAGCAAAAATCAAACCAGTATTTTAGCTGACTGTGTGACTTTCAGAAAATATACTCCTCTTGGCATTCACTATCTTTCTATCACAACTGAAGTACACTCATATATTATGCGTAACATTTACGTATTTGATATCAAAATCACTTTATAACCGAGCTGAAGTAGAATTCGGCGAATTTCTAATGTCTAGCACCAGAGATATTACATAGTGATTCGAAAGTGATATAGATATACATGGATGTATGCGACTGTGTTTGCGTCTGAGGAAATGTGTGTGTATGTACTAGATAGAAACCGATAAAAGAAATTCATATTTAACCCAAGCCACATGAGAAAATGACTGCCAGCGTTCACTTTTCATTAAGTATGTATCGAGAGAATAACTGAATAATGAAAATACGAGCACTCATTCATGTAGATATGACTGTGTGTTTGTGTGTGTGTGTATTCATATATTATATATGCATACATGCAAAGATATATGCGTATATACATACATATATATAGGTGTAGGTGTGTGGTAATAGAATAGCGTGATCCGCAAAGATCTTGCTATAGTCAGTTATTTAGCACTGGGGATGTGCATGGCATGTATAGTTGACATAAAGTGGATGATACTCGATCAACATATTTTAAACAGTTCGTCCCATATGGAATATGATGGAAGTTTTGATAAGATAACTGCAACTATAAAACTCACGATTTAGCAATCAAGTTGCTAATTAGGCGATTTTAAATTGTTACGTGTAGGGAATGCAGTAAGTATATGTGCACTTCACAGGTTTCCGTACAGATCGGAACAAGGTTTACGTAACACCAAGGTGTAACATATTTTCATCTTCACTTTTCTTTAGGTATAGTTGTCTTTGGATTATAAGTTACACATACACATACACATACACACTCCCCCCTCTCTCTCTCTCTCTCTCTCTCTCTCTCTCTCTCTCTCTCTCTCTCTCTCTCTCTCTCTCCTATGTATACATATAAATCATCCATATAATCGCATCAATTATATACGCATACCCAGAAACACATTGATAGAGTTGTTAGAACTTTGAGCATATTACACTGAGTTCAAATGATCTGAATTAAAATAGAATCGTTTTCAATTTTGCATTTTAACTATTCGCGTCGATAAAATAATACAAATCCAAGACGCTGTAATACCGAAAATATAAGTAAGTCCAACCTCATGTCTTGCTTTATTAACTCTGACATAACCTTTTGTTTGATAGACTTCATCGGGTATTCTTTTTTATGATCAGAATTTGGCATCTTGTAGCAGGGTGATGTGGGTCTGTATGCATGCTGCAGACTCACTACAATACTTGTAGGATAATAGTAAAAAATCATCCTGTATCTCCATTGGCGTGTTAAATAATCTAAGCAAAACGGAGTTATAACGACTGAAACAAACAAAAATGTTTACTTCTTTTCGCACCGTAGTTCATTTTCGATGACAATACAAGAAGTTAATAAGGGGGAAAACGTCTGGGGAACTAAATTATAGTTCTCGTTAATGTGTGATTAATGGGACACGAATGGGAGAAGGAATGGTTTTAGAAGGAGATAAAACTTTTCATGGTAAACACTTCATCGTGAAACGAATCAGTGTGACGATATGTTATCCATAACACAAATAATATACATGAGGTTATGTAAGTGTATAATGTGATATATCTGCATTTTCTGTGTGTTTATATACATGAATGAAAAGACCCGCTTCAGTCACGAATGTCCATGTGATTGCACCTAGAATGTTACTCTTTGAGGCACAACTCCGCGCAAGGTTGTTTTTGTGGTAAACCAGCGGTCGGCCATGCATAACAGTATCCTCTCACCATGCCACCGATGTTATCCAAGGGAAAGACAAAAGGTGATAGAGTTTGGCACCACCCACGTCGCAACTCCCTTCAGCAGATGAGAGAAGTGGAGCGACGTGAAAGGAGACAGTTTGATGTTTCGAGCATAGATCTTCGTCGGAAAACGTGAAAGCGAAAAGTCCAAAAATGGAGAAGAAATTGCCAATGGCACAGGTCTAATTACATTGCTGTATGCATACACTGTATATATTCTTTTAGTTCTTTATTTGCTTCAGTCATTTGACTGCAGCCATGCTGGAGCACCGCCTCGTATACATTTTAGTCGAACAAATCGATTCCATGACTTATTTTCTAAAGTCTAATGCTTATTCTAACCGTTAAGTTACAAAGACATAAATACACCAACACCGGTCATCATGCTATGATAGATACATATATATATATATATATATATATATATATATACATATATACATACATATATATATATATATATATATATATATATATATATATATATATATATATATACCACTTACCAGGTTTGGTCAGCCCAAGGCTATAGAAGAAGACACTTGCCCAAGGTGCCACACAGTGGAACTGAACCTGGAATCATGTGACTGGGGAGCTAGCATCTTACCACCTCTGCACCTAAATATATATATGTGTGGCAATGTGTGTGTGCGCGCGCGTGTGTGTATTTAAATATGTATACACAAATGTGTGTGTGTGTGCATGCACATACACACATACATGCACAAACACACAACACACACACACACACACACACACACACTCACAAACACACACACACACAATATATATATATATATATATATATATATATATATACAAAGAGAGCGGGAGACACTGAATCATACTTATTCAGAGTAATACATATTGCTATTATGTAGACTAGCAGGAACAAATAAATTTGAAGTTCATGATTCATGGACCCCACTGCAGGTGTTGTGTTTTGCTGTCTCCGGGTAAGTCATTTAATTTTGTTTGTCATGTAAGTCACAGTTAAACGTCCTTCCAAAAGACATCGGTATGAACAAACATAATTTATTTATTTATCTTCGTTTTCCGATTTTCAACGTTACCATTTAATTAAAATAGATCTTTAAGCCCAAATGTTGACATTGTTAACAGTCTACGTTTTAGCAAAAATCTCATAATGTTTTCTAGGATTTCTTTTCTTCTGTTTTTATTTTTTTTGTATTTTCCTTTCAATTTTTCCCTCTTCTTTTTCATCTGTTGATATAATAGTTCATAGAAAAACGTGGCAGCGTGACATCTCAGTTGGATAGGAGAAAAAATAGTAATTGAAGAAATAGAGACAATGAAAGATAGCAAAATGAAAACAATCGCCGGAGATTTTTGAATGGTCTTCTGGCGAATTCTTTTAGATTTAAACCCCGAGGTCACGATATACAGATTTGTTTAGAATCTTGCTGCTCACAAGAAAAATGTTGCTTAATGTACAACAGAAACATCGCTGCATGAATTTATGTTTCGTATTCCTCTCTATTTAATTTCACTCTATTGATATGTTTATTTTTCTTTGTCACTTAATCAAACACTGGTCTTTCCCTCTAGTTTTTACGCATCCTGTTTTATGCTCTCTCTATATTATCTCTTTCTCCCATCCTTCCTTATCCCACCTCCTAACCTTCCTCTACCGTCAGCCCTATAGAAATGTCTCGCTAGCAATCGATTTTAGTACTACCTATATAGATAGATAGATAGATAGATAGATAGATAGATAGATAGATAGATAGATGTGAGTGTGTATGTGTGTGTGTGCGTGTGTGTGTGTATCTTTACATATGTGAGTGCATTTCCATGTGACTATAAATGTATATATGTATTATGTGTATACATAGATAAATAGGTAGATAGCTAGAATAGATACACAGATAGACAGACCGAGTTTTAGAAAAGGTCGAGGTTACTGTTTACAAGTTTCTAAGCCTTAATAACACAGTTTTAGGGCCGCCATCATGTTATTGTAAAAATACCAAAGCACACGCACAGACGCACACAATTACGCATATATAAGTCATCACACACACATTCACACACGCACATATATATGTTTACACGAGTGTGTGTGTGCGTGTTTGTCTGTGGGGTGGTGGGGTACAAGTAAAATGTTTAAAATCTCAGCACGTTTCATAACTCACAGATTTGTAATCTGAAATATTGGTTTCAAATTTTGGCACAAGACCTATAAGCTCGGGAGAAAGGGGATTTCGATTATGTTAATCCCAGCGCTCAACGGTACTTAATTTATCGACCCCGAAAGTATGAAAGGCAAAGTCAACCTCGGCGGAATTTGAACACAGCGTAAGGACCGACGAAATGCTGGTGAGCATTTCTTTCCAGCGTGCTTGCGAGTCTACCACTTCGCCGCCTTATTTGTAATATAAAATACTGACTTAAGAATGCATTGCTTAAAGTTTCGCAAGGAGAAATCATCTACCTTCAGTTACTGAGAAGTAGCTATCACAATGTCCAAAAGTAGTTTTCTACATCAAAATTGACCCCGGCTAGCTTGGTATTTGGCGCTAGGTATCATTTCCAGAATTGGTCAAGTTTAGGAGTTCCAGCAGGTTCATCTGTATTATAATCCAGCTTACCATTCTACTTATTTGAAGAATTTTTAGTTTTAGAAGTATTCATTTAAATTTCAGTTTATTATTATTATTATTATTATTAGTTAACTTTGGAGACAGAATAATACAACCGTTTATAGTAACACCAACACCGAAAAGACACTTATTCAGCCAGCCTCAAAATTTCTTCAGATTAACTTCGAATTGCAGTAAATAACGCACCCTGAACACACTGCATCGACAATTAACACCAAGATGCACACATAACAGTATGCAGTTGATGCAGTCGAAAGGACCATGGAAGAATGCTGTAAATAAATGTATATTATAGATGTAGAAAATCTTCGTTCTACTGACCTTTAATAATCACAATCATAATCATGATAATATATACATACACACACACACACACACACACACACACTGACATATATATATATATATATATATATATATATATATATATATATATATATATATATATATATATATAGCAGAGTAAGCTCATAAATGTGAAACAAGGTGAAAATAGTACTCGAATACCGGAAGTAGAGTAATATGCTTTATTATTAAAGCTGCAGTTTTGGTTGAGAATGTTCCAACCAAAACTCGGACGAATGGGAACGGGAAACACTGAATAACAGTTTTTGTGATGTCTTTGTTGCTTTACGAATAAAGAAAAACATTTGTGTCTAAATGTGTGTGCGTGCACATATGCATATATATGTGCATACACGCGCATATATTTGTGAAAAAATCAATGAGTCACATATATTATTATTGTTGACAAATATAATGTTATGCGATCATAGCAGCTAAGTTACCAGTGCATTTTATACCATTTTGTGGAGAACCAAACCAAAGCAATCGTCAGAAATGGTTCAAAAGTTTTGAAACTTCTACTGAATCACATATGCTTTCACATACGCTTATCGAAGTAAAATATTGTGCATCGTTTTATAAAAAGAGAAGCTAGAAACGTGGAAAGCTTATTTTAACTGGAGTAGATGTTACAGCCACTGCTTAGCTGAGAACAAAGCCAAATTGTAGAATTCATCCACCCAAATGATTACCTAATGTCTAAAACTGAGGATTTTTGCTATCGCCTTCATGAACGTATATATGCCTTAGCCATCTGGCCGATTGGGTCATAAATATATATGCTATAACCTGCTGCCTCTATTGGTGTTTCCCCTTTGAGGAATTTCTATGGAATTTTCCACACCCAACTTTAATACAGGGTGTTTCAAAAGATCTGATATCATTTGAGATGTAAATATCACAGAAACTGTAGTCAAAGTGAATGAAACTAAACAGGCTTAATGTTGAGCAACATAAGATTTATTTCCAGCTCCTCCCAAACACGCTGCAGCATGTTTCTCTAGGTTTGCAGTAAGAGTGGGGACATAGCCCAGGCCCTTCACATAGCCCCTGAGAAAAACATCGCAAGGTGTCAGGTCAGGTGAACTTGGCGGCCATTCCAACAGCATATTGTCTTCATCGCCAGCACGCTCGATCCATCTCCCTCGTAGACTGACATTGAGATAAGCATAGTGAGCTTCCAGTGAGGAGAAACCCCGTCCTGTTAAAAAATGAAGTCTTCATGTTAACTTGCAATGAGCTCATCCATTAGCCAGTTCTGAAGCATTTGCAGATAAACATCACCGGTCACATTTCCCTCAAAGAAAAACGGGCCATAAAGATGCTTCTTGGAGATGGCGCAGAACAAATTCATTTTGGTGAGTCCCTCTCATGCTCAACTGTAGCATGGGAATATTCTTTGCCCCAAATGCGAACATTATGCTTATTGACTTTGTCATTCGTATGAAATGTGGCTCCGTCACTGAAAATAAGAAGTACTTTGAACTTGGCTTCTTCAAATGTCTCTTGCATATCAACACGGAATGTTTGCACTTTCGCTTGTCAACTGCTGTTATGGCCTGAACGAGATGCAGCCTTAGGGTTTCATTAGCAAGCGTTGGTTTCGAGACTTGTTCTTCTTATGGACTTCTTGGGGCTTCGCAAGAGATTTTGGCGAACCCTCTCGATCGTCTCTTCCGATGTTACTGGTCGTCCAGATCATTTTCCCTGCACAGACAGCCTTCTTCTTTGAATATTTTGAGCCATGTCTAAATCTGCATTGCCGTTGGTGCCTTTTTAGAGAACATTCTCAAAAATACACACTGCACAGTCTTATTGTTCGACTGTGTTCGAGCAAACTCCAACACGCAAAACGCCTTTTCTCTTCCAGTGAATGTCATTTCTATACCTGAAAAGATAAACATATCAAATATTAAACATAAAACGTTGACCCGTTTCTATACATACTGTTAAAATTTGAAGCCATTTTAACAAGAACTGGCAAAATTATTAGACTGCGAAATGATATCAAATTTTTTGAAAGGCCCTTTACACATATATAAACATACGCACATACCACATTATTTTAAAATTAAACCTAACACCAAGATCCTCATTCCTAACCCCCAACACGTTCAGCTCAACCCGTCTTCATTTCAGTTCAAGCACGAACTTGCAACAAACTATTTTCTTTATCAAGGGGCCAGTTTTGGTCTCCATCGCAAGGGACACAATTCCAGTGAATTAAATATTTTCTCTCCTTGTGTTTGAACAGTGTAAATCTTTAGCACGACATTTTTTAACAAGAACTGTAAGACCCACAAACAGAATGTCATATTTTTCAGTCGTCCAGCGATAAAGTCAATGCCATGCTATTCACTTCAACTATATCTGACGACTGGCCGAGGTGATCCTCAATTTCTGGCACGAAACCAATTGATAATTGGATATTACGAAACTATAACATTACATTAATTCTTAATTACACAGCATATCCAATCTGTGTGCATGCGTGTCACTGTGTATGTATGTGTATGTGTGCGTGCGGGTGGGGGGAGGAGGCAATGCTACAAGGAGTTATTACTTCAGCCTTTAGTCATACCACAAACTATGGAATATCACTCGTACAAAACGCATAGACACATGCATATATATATATATATATATATATATATATATATATATATATATATATATATATATATATATATGAATACACGCAAACGTACATGTATGTATTACACACACACATAAACATGAAGAAATTCAGCCGTTTACATAAGTGTATATACGGGTGTCTCTGAAATCGTGCGTATGGCGCTGTGTATAAGAAAACTTGCATGTATATAACTTTGTACACACAGATACACGCACACACACAGATACACACACACAGAGGAACAGCACATACATATGTATATATATAT